>NW_019384699.1:113464-294868 GCF_000671375.1 Centruroides sculpturatus | reverse complement strand
TATATATATTATATTATTATATAAAAAATAATAAAAGATTTTATTATTTTTATTATAAAGTTTCTTTGAAAGAAAATAGATTCCAAAGGTTAGATTAAAAATAGTAAACATGGAAGTAAATTATCTATAGCTAATTGAAATTCATCAAGAAAAGTATAATATTTTTTAGATACATCTTAAACTTAAAACATCCAAAGTGCTGAAAGTACATGGCTTACTCAGTTCATCATCTAATTCTATCTAATAAAATCCATCATTCAGATCAAGCATAATGAAATATTTGTTTTGATTCAAGTTTGTTTGCTCCTCCTTTAGAGAACATAATCTTTATTTATTTATTTATTTATTTTCAATTACATTAAGAAAAGTCTTGCAAAAAGTACTTCCTCCCCCTAATTAACATTAAAACCCCAATGAAGTTACATAAAAATCATTTCATACATAATCTTTTATATTTCAGTTAAGATCATGTACACTCTTATTGATTTGTCTGGTTTTTCAATTCTTACTAAGTTACTGACCCATTCTGTTGGCTTCTCAACTTTGCTTCTGTCAAAGAAATATGTATGAATAGAACAGAATGGAAAAATTTTCTGAAGAGAGAAGACTAGAGCTGTGCTGAACAGTATTGGTGTCCAAGGTAAACCTCATACCTGACACCTCTGATTCAATGCTAATTACAAAAAATTCTATGGGCTTTTAATTGTACAAGTTTATTTTGGCACTCCCAATGTTGATTCTAGGGCCCATTTCCATTTTCACTTCCTCTTAGTTATGGCATTAGAGAAGACAGATTCTAGAAACTGATTATATAAAATGTATATGTTTGTTTGTAGAGAAAGAGGCATTGTATTTGTATTGTATTAAAGTTTTAATTTACCTCCATTAAAAATGCATTTGAAATTATTCAACTTTTTAAAAATAAAATATTATCTTGCTGTAACAGTCATTTCATAAATAAAATAAAATTATTTCGATTTAATTGATAATATTTTTAGGTCATTAACTTTATTTAAAAGTTGTTACAATTTTTAAAACAATTAAAAAAAAAAGTTCGCCGAAGGTAGGATCAAACCTAGATCACCTGCGTGACAAGTGAGTTCGCTACAGATTCAGCCATTTCGCTGTGCTACCATAGTGTAAAATCGATCAGTATATGAGCTTTGCTTAAAACTTTAGAGCCTTTTTTCTCGGAATCTTCTGGCCAGTGCGCTTTACAATTCTTCTGGGTGGACACCCTTGAGGTATACTACTAACCTGCAAAGTCTCATTCTGAACTGAATTTCCAAGACCGTAAGGTCCCCTTGTCAGATAACTATTTAGAATCTAGTTGATTTTATTGTATGTTAGTTCTATGCATCAAATAAAAGCTAAACAAGTAATTCTTGAACTTGTTAGTATTGACATTAAAATTTTTCTATTTAATTTTAGTATTTATTATTTTCATTATATATTTTATTTTAAAAAATTTTCATTGGGCTTTCTTTCTTATGTCATCTCCCCTCTTCACACTGTACAGCATTCCCATTGTTTTAACTGTTGTAGATTTATTTAGCCTGATGATGCACATTCAACATGGGCAAAAACATTAGCTCTATCATCTTATTTCTGCTGGTTATTTGGTTTTTGTGGCTTGATAAAAGAAACTAATTTAAAAAATTAGTTTCTTTTATCAAGTAATGTATCGTCATTTTTCTTCATTTATCATTCAGCAACCATTTGTGCTTTTAACACTTATGTAAATTAGGAGGTACAGTCTCAAATATTTCATTTCACTTATTTTAAAATTACCCCTCAATGAACTGTTAATGAAAAAGAAATGAAAGAAATAGAGAGGAAAAACAATAATTGAGATTATATCTTCTGAACTGTATATTACTGTGTCATATTTTCAACAACCATTTTGGAGAAATAGAGCTTGAAATGATGCAGGTTATTAAATTTTATTTTTGTTCTGGAAATTTTTGTAGAGTGTATGCTGGTACACAATATAACCTGCCTTAGTTTACCTGGGCTTATCTATGCAAAATTATTGTACTTTGTTTTGCATCACACTTAATTTCATCCCAATTAATCAAAGATGAACAAATTTGGCATTAAACTGAAGTATGACCAGTTTATAATATTAGTCATACAGAAATTTAGTACCATATTTACTTGAGTGATCCACACACCATTTTTTTTAATATACTGGTTAGAAAAAACTTGATAAATTTAATTTTTTTAATCACATATTTAACAAATTTATGATTGTAACACAACAGCAACCTTTATTCTCACTATTTTGTATCATTCAATATGGCAGCACTCATTTACAAAACCGTTTCATATTAAAAGATAAAAATACTGAGGAAAAAATAATTTAAATTATCTGTATCACATGTACAAATATCTGCAATTTCAGTAATGTATTTTACTTGACAGTGGAACCTCGGTATACATCTGCTTTAGAATACGTCCAATTTGGAATACGTCCTGTTTGGATGAAACAAATTTTGCTCAGTATACGACTTTTGTTCGGTACACAACTTAATTCAATTATACGCGCTATCTATGAACAAGTAGCACTATTGGTGTACTAGACCAGACTAGACGTTCACAGTGCCACGGTTTATAATTTTGTTAAATTTCTTCTGATTTTAAATTTTAAGTAAAATTTTATTATTTTTATTAATCATGAATTGCAAAAAGGCAAATGAAAAGCAACAGAAAAATAAAAAAAATTACTAGAATCACAATGGAACTGAAAAAAGAGATTGTTGAGAAATATGAAGGTGGCATGCATGTTCGAGATTTAACTGTTGCATACTGTATTCTGAGGACAACGATATCAACAATCGTGAAAAATAAAGACATTATTAAATCTGCTAACGTTGCGAAAGGGGTTAAATCAATTTCTAAACAGAGATCAAAGACATTAGATCATGTTGAGAAATTGCTTTTGCTTTGGATAACTGAAAAACAGTGTGCTGGTGACAGAGTATCAGAAGAAATTATTTGCAAGAAAGCTAAAAGGATACATGCTGATCTCATAAAAAATCAAGCAGAAACTAGCAAGGAAAGCAAAGTGTTTAAAGCCAACCATTTTTTTTTACATGAGAACGGATTAATTATTTTTACATTACTTCTTATGGAAAAGGTTGGTTTGGTATACGTCCTATTCGGTATAAGTCCAAATACTAGGAACGGATTAAGGTCGTATACCGAGGTTCCACTGTATAATGAATTAATTTACTAATTAACTGAAAGTAAGAGTTCTTTACATTATTTAATTTGAATTGAAGATGAAAAATTGGTAATTGGCCAATAGTTTAAATTAAAATCTAATATAGGTATAAATATTATTTACTGTCAGTTTGAATTGTACATTTAAATACTCTGTTTATCCTCATTTTTTCAAATTTAATCACATCAAAACATTTAATAATGTTGCTTGTAACTACTGACTATAGATGGTCATTATATTAAGCAAAGTCATTCAGTTGATAAGCAAAATTTATCACTAGCATAATAAACAGAAAGCTTAGTAACTGAAACCACCCTGGACTCCATGGGTTGCATCACCAAATTTGTTGCAAATAAATCATGGACTCCCAACTTTTTGCCATAAATTTTTGGAAAAAGTGTGCATGACTAAATATGGTATATTTTATAAATGAATGTAATCTCAAAATGATGTTTTTAAAGCTATACTGTATAGTTTTTAGCTTATGTTTTATTTTCAACTTTCAAATCAGATATATTTGAATGTTAATTAGTTTTCAATGACACCTATTACCTATAAACAATAGTTATTAAAACAAAATAAAACTTTGCATGAAAAGATTTTTTTATTTGAATGGTGAAATGAACTATATAGGATGTTAATATTTGATGTTCCATAAATTTAAGGGGTGATAGACATTAATGAAATATAAATTTTTTTATTGAAGCAACTTAGGGTTGAAAACAAAAATTAAGAGGCTATGGCAACGGAAAATTTTCACACTCCTAACCAGCCAACTCATTCACAGCAAATTTCTTTTTAGTTGGAGACTACCAATTGGGCAACACTTCCTACCACCATATTTGACTGCACAAGTTTATTGAGATTTCTTGTAGAACACTTTACCAGAACTTGAAGATATTCCTCTATAATAGCTCATTATCATATACCTTATTTTACGGACTATAAGACACACTTTTTCTTCAAAAAGTTGCCTCCAAAATCCAGGTGCGTCTTATACTTGAAATTAATATACAAATGTCCAGTGTTTGATTTAAAATTCCTGCATCTTAAAAATGGCCATATATTTGATGCTGTGGGAAACCTATCTCTATCTGGCAACATTGAATTCAACTGGCAGCAGCAGTGCACCAATGCGATGAACATGAGTTGTGGGGTGTTGGGATAGAATCGTCTGGATGTACGATTCCCACGCTTTTTCTCTTTTCAAACAAGCAACGGTTGTCGCCATAGAAACTCTGATCACGAGATGACCAGTGGTTCTGAATCCACGACCATGGATTGGCCAGTGATCATCGTGCGACCATCGTACGATCAGTGGACATCCGATAGCGCTACTAAGCGTTGATTTGTGGATCAGTGTTTGCTTCAATCTGTATAAAAGGATTGAATTTAGGCGGTAAAAATAGTAAAAATGTTATTTTTTTAAAAAATTGCTTAAAAATTAAGGTGCATCTCATACTCCGTAAAATATGGTAGTTCTAACACAATGGTGCTACAGACAACTTGTTTCTCTTAGTGCATAAGTATTTGAATAATGTCTTCATGCATCAAGAAATTGGGAGGAAATATCTAGTGCTTTGGCCCTTATCTCTTCTTCCTCAGGGATGTGAAGAGGCATGGTGATATTGCCTACCACACAATTACATGCAAATTTTGAATTCCAACTCTAGGTTGCTTCATAAAAATATGTTCATCTCAATGACTTCTGCTATCCCTTAGAGCAGGGCTGCCCAATTCATTTTGGAGGCAAGCTATAATTTCAATTACATGTCAGCCAGTGGGCCACCTAGTGAATCATATTTGCTTACACTCATGATCCTTCTATAAATGGATAGGTATTTGAATCAAACAAAGCTTTAAGTTGCACATGTTTTAATAATACGTAATAAAAAATACATGAATGAGACCTATGAAGGGACTTATTAGCTAATAATTTTTCAATATTTGGTGACAACAATTTAATTTTAATACACAAAAGTTGACTCAAAACTAATAGAACAAGTAATAAACGCATGGGTTAGGTATTAACAGCGGTGTGGTGGTGACTCAAGTCAGAGTTTATTCTGTGTTCAACCAATTGACCAATCATGTGGTGGTTGGCATTATTGGTAGCACGACATTTTGCATAGTGACAGCCATCTACTACTGTGGGCGGGCAAATTCAAATGTGTTGGCCAACTTTGTGCAGGCCACAAAGTGGCCCGCACTGAATGAGTTGGCTGGTTAGGAGTGTGCAAGACTGGGTTTGCACAGTCTTGCCTTAGAGGTTGTCCGTAAATGATGTCCACACTGGAAGAGAGGAAGGGGATTACAAGTAAGACAAGGGGGGAGGAGAAGGTTGAGCATCAGTGGGCATCTGTTTATTTCATTATATTTTGTACAGTTTATGCATTTTATTATGTGAGATTCTGGACACACCCCCCAATTAATTGAAAATTGATGTCAAATACATAAATTTTTAGAAGTAACATTTCTGATTTTAAAATGAAAAGTTTTAATGTTAAAAACGAAGGAAACTGGTAAAAGTCACTTCCTTCTCAATGGAAGTTCGATATCCTTTTTGTTTTCCCTTATCTTCATAAATTTTGAGTCACATACAGTCCAATTACCCCTTTGTAAACCCCCACTCATCCTAAACACATGGGAATAATACAATTCTCTGATTGCAGAAAAACATCAAAAAAAGGGGATTCTTTAGTATCATTCAGGAAGTATGCCAGAAGATCCCAAGGAGGACAGACGTATTCCATATAAACTCCCTACAGCCAATGCCCAATGCCCATATTCGACTCCCATAGTTCATATAAGGTTTGTTAATAAGTTTTTAAATAGAAGAAAATGTTTATTTATGTGCTGTCAAAGAACTAACCAAGAACAAGAACATTCACCCAGAACCTAAAATATAGAAGAAGAAAAACATATTTTGAAGTAGTATGGTTTTAATTGAAGTTGTAATCTCTCTCTCTGAGACATTCCATAATTATAGTTTGAGAATTCGATTTTGTAATTTATTTCTTGTTTATTAAATTTTTGATATTTTATATTAAAGTAAGGTCTAGAACAGCGTTTCTCAAAGTGGGCGATAACGCCCCCTTGTGGGCGCTGGAGGCTTTCAGGGGGGCAGTAGAAGGCTCAAAGAGAATTGGGGGGCGTTAAGGAAATATAGAGGGGCGACAGCAGACAAATTCTATATATAAAAATTCGACGGAATATATATAAAATGTTGACATTTTATATATTTTTTATTTTTTATTGAAGGTCACAACTTGAATATTTCTAACACATTGACTTTTATTTTAGCTCAGCGTTTCTCAAAGTAAGCAATAACACTCCCTTCTGGCGCGATGAATAGATCTATGATAGAGGCAGGGTATTGAACGGTGACCAAAGGCAAAATTGGGGCTGATAAGAGGAAACATTGCATTTAATGGTTTCCAGATGATGAGAACAATGTACAGTAAGGGCACAAAGTGTGAGATTCATAGAAAAGTTTTCCTAAGAATATTTCCAATCCTTTTCTCACACAAGAGAAAATGGGTTAGGGGGCGTTGGGTATAACTTTATGGAACAAAGGGGGCGGTGGATCGAAAAAGTTTGAGAATCACTGGTCTAGAATGTCTGAATTAAAATATTTCATCATCTCCATAGCTATTCAATACACGTGTTAATCTGTGGGTTATAAATTCGATTAACTGGTGTCATCATCCTGACGTGGATCTGAATCTCAAAATTTGGATCCCTTTTAAACGCCCTTAAGGCCATCCTTTGTCTAGAGACCGGATCTCCTGATCCGTGAACTCCTGAGAACAGATTTCACTTAATCTGTGCCAATTAAGTGGTACAAATTCTACGGATCTGTACCCCTGGCTAACTCACAATTATATTCATTTTAAAAAAAATCTTACTGGAACTAAAACACAATAATATAAATAAATAACGCCTTTATAACAGTCCAGCAAAAACATTTAATTCTCTAAGAACATTTTTGACCAATTTTAGCGGCCATCATCAGTTATTCCAATATTAAAAAGAACAAAGTATTCGAAACTATGTAATACAAAATTAAATAAAATTAAACTATGTTTGTGCAGAGCAACGGAAAAACCTTTGTTGGTTATTCATATTACAAAAACATAAAATACTAAAGTAAACAAATAAACCTAAATAAATAACAGTGCCATCATCGTGGATATATATATATATTAACCTGCGTTATTATAAAATGACTTCCAAGCAGAGGCCAATCCCTCTGCATCTCTGTGATTAATACATTCCGAGGTTATATGCGCTTTATGTATTTCTATTTTTTCAAGATGCCTCACTGCCTGTAAAGATCTTGTGGCCCTAATGATTGTCACACGATCCCAGTATACAGTTATATCGTGTTGTTTGGCAAATACTGCCAGAACAGTACTATTGATGTTCCTACTCACAGAATATTTATGCTCATTTATCCTTTAAGCTCCGCATCATTGCTCCAATGTACACGAGGTCAGAATTAAAATGATGATCCTTTATAGGTATAGAATATACCCCCATCAAGCTATTTCGATTATCTTTCTTCTTATCATTCCCTTAACATTCTATACACAGTTGGATTGCGCCGATATATTATTCATAGATTATTTTTGTTGGCAACTTTCCTAATAATTTTGTTAAGAAACAGAAAATAATTAAGTACGACATTTTTCCTTTGATCAGTTTTGGGAGGTTGTTGGTTTTGTTTCTGTAGCCTTTTAATAAGTGCCTCAATCTCACTTCTACGGTACCCCTGTTGTGCCGCTGATTTTTGTATGTAATCTAATTCCTCATATGTATCATATAAACTCGTGCAGTGGGTGTATGCTCTTTTAATCCACGCTCTAAATGCCACATATTTAATGTGCTTAGTATCCGTAGAATTCTTTGGGATGATAATAGGTTGATAAATCGGTTTGCAATATGCACTTGTCCATATTTCCCCTTCTTTACATGCGATTGATATATCCAGGAAGTTAACATTCTTCTTGCTTTCTTGATCCAAACCCAAAGTCAACCCATATGGGTTATTGTTGGCCTTGTCTATAAAATTCTGTGCATTGCCATCATTTCTCCATACAACGAAAATGTCATCGACATATCTGGAGTATATTACTATATCGCCACTAAAGATGGGTAGGATACTTCTTTTGAGCTGACGTAACACTAATTCACATAGGACAGCCGACATTAGGCTGCCCATAGGGATGCCCCTTCCTTGAAGATATGTCTTCCCTTCAAAAATGAAAAACGACGAATGACAAACCAAATCGGCTAGTTCTAAAATGTGCTTGTGGTATTTCCTAGCATTTTTTATGTTGGTAAATAGGAAGTCCCTCAAGGCACAAAAACAGGGTGCTAATTTTAATGAAGGTATAATGCTTTGTAATCCATTACTGTCATATATTCCTTGTCCTTAAGCACAACCTCCCTCAGCTTCTGCACTAGTTGTACTGAACTTTTTATGGAGAAGGGTACGCCTTAGCCTTATTTCGTATAAACTTGACCAGTTGCTTTTCAATAGTGAAAGTAGGCGAATTGCATTTTTCTATAACTGGGCATAGCTGAAAGCCTAGTTTATGTGTTTTCCCAAAAGCAAAAATTTTTGGTGTATCAAAAATTCATAAGCACTATATCCTTTCTTTGCAGCCATTCTCTTGCTTCTTTTATGCAGTAGTGGAACTGTCTTGTATTCACGTTATCTATTTTTTTTCCCTTTCAGTACAAAATCTTGTTTGCCATCTGATGTAATCCTGACTCGTGGAATCCATACCCTTTACAATAAGCTCAATATTAGGAATGACGCTTTTTGGGCTTGCTGCGGGATTAGGAGCGTAGAGTGGGCCGTATCTTAAAGTCTCTAACAAGTAATGTGGTGGCGTAATATCATCCCAAGCTGTTATAACTGCAGTCTGTTTTGTGCGCAGCCTCACGTTATGGCATTTAAACAACCATTTAAGCTTCTTAACATATTTGCGTTTTAAATTCCTTTCAACTGAGCAAGATAAATCTATTATCCTATTGTTGATATCCCTTAGAAGTGCCTGGTCTTTTCCATAAAGATCATTTTCACACCATATGAGCTTGTGCAAAAGTGCATAATATTTATTTCAAATTTCTTGTAAGTGTTGTTTCTACTTATGATATCTATCATTCATAAAGTGATAGAGGTTTAAGGGGGGTTGAGTTTTGTTGGACATCTAAAGAGGGGGTTACAGAAACTTGGGCAAACTGGGACGAGGGGGAGGGGAGGAAGAATAAAAATTCAAGAAAAATGTGGACATAATTTATGGACAGCCCCTTAAATTTATAACATGTTAAACATTAATATCTGTATAAAACACATTTTTTGCTGTTTCATTTGTTAATGGAAAAATTGTTGGTGAATCTTGAATTAAAATATCACTCTTATCAATTATATGGGTAATTTTATTCTCATAAGTGTTTATATTTTTCTTTTCAGCACAACAGAGAATTTAGCAGTATATATTTGGAATTCTTTATCCAAATATATTTCATCTGATATGTTATACTCTGTAACAATACATGAAACAGATAAAAATGTTGTTTGTTTTAAAGGTGAATTTGAAAAATAATAATTGACCTTAATTATAAAATGTTAAGGATTGTAATGGATTAAGTAAGAAAATAAGATATGTGCATTTAAATTATAAATGTAAATAAATTTTGAATATATTGAATAATATTAAAGATTATATATATATTTTTTTTTTCATATGAAGTGCACTTATTATTTTTGTGATGAAAAATTCTATGTATGTTTATTGTAAAATTGTTGAAATAAAGTAATTATTGCATTATGTTGTTGATAAATATATTGAAATAATTATTTATTAAATTTATCATTTAATATTGATTTAATTAATTAGTTCATTTATTTTATACTCTGAAAAAAGGAATTAGAGGAAATTTGTGGAGGTCAAATTCTATTTTTCATTGATTATTTTATTATATGTTGGACCAAATACTGCAAAATCTGCAAATTCACCACTAAACTTTAGCTTTATAACATTAGATAATATATAATTGTTACCTTCACATAACAAATTTTGATAAAATTTCTATTTCTTCATCTCAAATGAATCTACAAAAATTTTATCAGAATCTTTTCATATAAAAGTAACAATTATAAATCATGACTCAGACTACCTGTCCAATGTTATATCTCAAAGAATTAAAAATAAAATTGAATAGTGAAAGATATATTATTAAAATGCACAACAGGAATTCAAAAAGCAACAAATTAATGTCACTTCAGAAGAATTTTGATTCTTTAAATAATTTTAATAATAGTGTTTTACTACTAGACTTTATCCATCTGTCTATAACTATAATTAACATAATTATTAAAGTCAATATCAAAACAGTAGAATTAATGATAGAATAATAAATGTAAAATGAAATTCAAATCTCTCAATGTGTGAGAAAATGTTTAATAATGTTTAAAATAATTGTAAAGCAAAAATAAAACAAAAGGGCAGATTAAACTTCAGCAATATTTGTTATAACTTACATGATAAATATAAATTGCTGATTGATTGATTTACATACTTTATTTCAAAAAATGTATTGTTTATGAAATATGTTCAGTTGAAAGCTTATATTTCTGAAAAAGTCATGAAAATCATTAGTCTGCATTATGAAATTTAAAAATAGTTATACTTTTCATAACATTAAAATTTAAAATGTTTATTATTGAAATACAAAATAATAACAAGAATCTTCTTACAAAATAATTAAATTAATACTGTATGTACAGTACAAATAAATTCCAAAAGTTTTAAAAAACTCATTACTTTAATTAAGAGATAATAACTTTAAGAATTATGATTAATTATGCTTATCTTCCAAAGTCAAATATGTTATTAACTTTGATTAATAGTAAAATTTATTTTTTAAAAATAATTTTGATTATTAATGTTTCTTAACATTACATGAAGGTTAAATAGGATTCGAAATATTTTTTTTTATGCAAGACAATTTGATTAAAATAAAGAGACAATAATAAATCATTATTAATCAATGATATATTCACACACAATACTCAATATTCAAAATTTTGTAGTTTGATAAAAATGAAACCAAATGAAAAAATATTTTTTAATTAAATGAACTTTATGTACAATTATTCTTTTAACATTAATAATAAATTTTATGCAGAAATAAAAAACTTTTTGAAAATTATTGGTTTTAAATTAGATCATTTCTGAACTAATTTATTTTCAAATATTTTAACTTTGGAATTATGAGATAAACATCAAATAATATAAACTTGAAGTTTAATAACTAACTTTCTACCAATTGTTAACTTTATAAGTTTTAAGCTGATACAGTGCTGGATTAAGCCTCTACTGGGCCCTAGACAAAATTTAAATTAGGGCACCATTTAAATAAGTTGCTTTTAAAGAAATTGAAATATTATTAGTTAAAACTTTTATTAATAATAGTGAATAAAAACACTATAATAATAAAAGAGTTTCTGGTATAATGAAAAATATATAAAAAGATATATAATTGTGACCAGAGGGTCAGCACCATGTCAGAATGACACCACTGTGTCTCTATCGACCACGACAGCAATTTGTTTTTTTTTTTTGGACTTTGGTCTTGCAAGTGGTAGCATGTGTAAGTGATCGGATTCCGGATGGAGGAGATCTGTGAAACTGCTAGATGAAAGTGAGTCAATTGGATACTAGGTTAACAAATATCTGTTTATTTTTCAACAAACATGTTTCCAATATAGCAGGACAAAACAGAGACAAACACGTTATTTTTGCGAGAGAGAGAGTTTACATGAAATTGCATGTTATCATAATTACCTGGAGTAGAAGAAAGTCATTGGTAAATGAGATGATTGTCCTTGAAGAGAGGTACTGTACACACACGAGAGTTTTGCTCACTGGAGACAGTTTGAAGACAGGCGGAAATTTTCTATCTGTTATGGGAGTAGGAACTGAGGAACTGGAATATCAAGGATCTGTAGCTGGAGAAGAGGATAGTCCATTACTGGAGGCACTAATTATATTATTCTGTTATGGGAGGCAGTAATATTGGCAGTATCGGCAATGATTATATTCCGAATTGGAGATGATGATAATCCAAATGGAAGGTTTTGCATTATATTATTGAAAAGTTATATTACTTTAATAAATTGAATATTAAACTCAGCTTCTTTTAAAACATTTAACACCTTATAACACTGAGAATATTTATTAAATCACAAATGTTTTCAGCCTAATGACCATAATAAAGGCCATCATCAGGTGACAGGCTATCAAACAAATTTGAAAATTGTGTTAAAACGGAACTTTCGAACATTACAAATTCAAAATTAAAACGTAGAATAAATTAACCAATCAATATACAAAATAACTATAATAAATAGATTGAAGCCAAATTAATATAAATAATAAAATAAGATGATATAAAAAAATTTGAATACCAGCTAATTCGAATGACTCACATGAATACAAAATGTCAGCATTTCGTGCACTCATTAGGAGAGCATTTACTTATTGCTCTAGTGTATTGGACAGGATTAAAGAGATTGACAGAATTAAGGAAGTAGCTTCAAATTTGGGTTACTGCAAAAGTACAGTTGAAGGACTAATAAAAAGTTATGAAAGAGGCAAGAAGTTATTTAAATGGAATGAAGCATGTATTCTCAAGACTGGTCCTCATCGTTGGCTTTGCAACATGAAAAAATTGAAATTTATAAGAGTGAATTAAGGGACGGCTGCATCAATGCAAGGGATGCTGATAGTTTAGCTTCAGCATGGAAGTTCTTTGTAAAAGAAAAGTTAAAACACACAAATTCTTAGTTCCTATCTGCCCTTTATAATGTGATGCTTTTTGATGTATATNACAAAAATTTTATCAGAATCTTTTCATATAAAAGTAACAATTATAAATCATGACTCAGACTACCTGTCCAATGTTATATCTCAAAGAATTAAAAATAAAATTGAATAGTGAAAGATATATTATTAAAATGCACAACAGGAATTCAAAAAGCAACAAATTAATGTCACTTCAGAAGAATTTTGATTCTTTAAATAATTTTAATAATAGTGTTTTACTACTAGACTTTATCCATCTGTCTATAACTATAATTAACATAATTATTAAAGTCAATATCAAAACAGTAGAATTAATGATAGAATAATAAATGTAAAATGAAATTCAAATCTCTCAATGTGTGAGAAAATGTTTAATAATGTTTAAAATAATTGTAAAGCAAAAATAAAACAAAAGGGCAGATTAAACTTCAGCAATATTTGTTATAACTTACATGATAAATATAAATTGCTGATTGATTGATTTACATACTTTATTTCAAAAAATGTATTGTTTATGAAATATGTTCAGTTGAAAGCTTATATTTCTGAAAAAGTCATGAAAATCATTAGTCTGCATTATGAAATTTAAAAATAGTTATACTTTTCATAACATTAAAATTTAAAATGTTTATTATTGAAATACAAAATAATAACAAGAATCTTCTTACAAAATAATTAAATTAATACTGTATGTATAGTACAAATAAATTCCAAAAGTTTTAAAAAACTCATTACTTTAATTAAGAGATAATAACTTTAAGAATTATGATTAATTATGCTTATCTTCCAAAGTCAAATATGTTATTAACTTTGATTAATAGTAAAATGTATTTTTTAAAAATAATTTTGATTATTAATGTTTCTTAACATTACATGAAGGTTAAATAGGATTAGAAATATTTTTTTTAATGCAAGACAATTTGATTAAAATAAAGAGACAATAATAAATCATTATTAATCAATGATATATTCACACACAATACTCAATATTCAAAATTTTGTAGTTTGATAAAAATGAAACCAAATGAAAAAATATTTTTTAATTAAATGAACTTTATGTACAATTATTCTTTTAACATTAATAATAAATTTTATGCAGAAATAAAAAACTTTTTGAAAATTATTGGTTTTAAATTAGATCATTTCTGAACTAATTTATTTTCAAATATTTTAACTTTGGAATTATGAGATAAACATCAAATAATATAAACTTGAAGTTTAATAACTAACTTTCTACCAATTGTTAACTTTATAAGTTTTAAGCTGATACAGTGCTGGATTAAGCCTCTACTGGGCCCTAGACAAAATTTAAATTAGGGCACCATTTAAATAAGTTGCTTTTAAAGAAATTGAAATATTATTAGTTAAAACTTTTATTAATAATAGTGAATAAAAACACTATAATAATAAAAGAGTTTCTGGTATAATGAAAAATATATAAAAAGATATATAATTGTGACCAGAGGGTCAGCACCATGTCAGAATGACACCACTGTGTCTCTATCGACCACGACAGCAATTTGTTTTTTTTTTTTTTTGGACTTTGGTCTTGCAAGTGGTAGCATGTGTAAGTGATTGGATTCCGGATGGAGGAGATCTGTGAAACTGCTAGATGAAAGTGAGTCAATTGGATACTAGGTTAACAAATATCTGTTTATTTTTCAACAAATTTACATGTTTCCAATATAGCAGGACAAAACAGAGACAAACACGTTATTTTTGCGAGAGAGAGAGTTTACATGAAATTGCATGTTATCATAATTACCTGGAGTAGAAGAAAGTCATTGGTAAATGAGATGATTGTCCTTGAAGAGAGGTACTGTACACACACGAGAGTTTTGCTCACTGGAGACAGTTTGAAGACAGGCGGAAATTTTCTATCTGTTATGGGAGTAGGAACTGAGGAACTGGAATATCAAGGATCTGTAGCTGGAGAAGAGGATAGTCCATTACTGGAGGCACTAATTATATTATTCTGTTATGGGAGGCAGTAATATTGGCAGTATCGGCAATGATTATATTCCGAATTGGAGATGATGATAATCCAAATGGAAGGTTTTGCATTATATTATTGAAAAGTTATATTACTTTAATAAATTGAATATTAAACTCAGCTTCTTTTAAAACATTTAACACCTTATAACACTGAGAATATTTATTAAATCACAAATGTTTTCAGCCTAATGACCATAATAAAGGCCATCATCAGGTGACAGGCTATCAAACAAATTTGAAAATTGTGTTAAAACGGAACTTTCGAACATTACAAATTCAAAATTAAAACGTAGAATAAATTAACCAATCAATATACAAAATAACTATAATAAATAGATTGAAGCCAAATTAATATAAATAATAAAATAAGATGATATAAAAAAATTTGAATACCAGCTAATTCGAATGACTCACATGAATACAAAATGTCAGCATTTCGTGCACTCATTAGGAGAGCATTTACTTATTGCTCTAGTGTATTGGACAGGATTAAAGAGATTGACAGAATTAAGGAAGTAGCTTCAAATTTGGGTTACTGCAAAAGTACAGTTGAAGGACTAATAAAAAGTTATGAAAGAGGCAAGAAGTTATTTAAATGGAATGAAGCATGTATTCTCAAGACTGGTCCTCATCGTTGGCTTTGCAACATGAAAAAATTGAAATTTATAAGAGTGAATTAAGGGACGGCTGCATCAATGCAAGGGATGCTGATAGTTTAGCTTCAGCATGGAAGTTCTTTGTAAAAGAAAAGTTAAAACACACAAATTCTTAGTTCCTATCTGCCCTTTATAATGTGATGCTTTTTGATGTATATTTTTATGAATTTAATCCTTTTGTGCATTTAATCTTTTAGGTTTATTTTTGTTTTTGTTTTTTTTTATATCTTCTTATTTTATTATTTATATTAATATGGCTTCAATCTATTTATTATAATTATTTTGTATATTGATTGGTTAGTTTATTTTACATTTTAATTTTGAATTTGTAATGTTCGAAAGTTCCGTTTTAACACAATTTTCAAATTTGTTCAATAGCCTGTCACCTGATGATGGCCTATTCCATTAGGCTGAAAACGTTTGTTATTTAATAAATATTCTCAGTGTTATAAGATGTTAATTAATATATTTTTGCAAAAACTTTTTAATAATTATAGTTATATTATTTTATTATTTTGTCAAGTTGAAGCATATATTATTTGATTGATATGCATTTATCTTTTTTTGTTTAATAATATTGAAAAATGAATTCATTAACTTTTGGGATTACATAGAATTTAATATTAAAGGATTTATTGGAGGTATTTTTAGTATCATTTTTTAGTTTGTCTTACAATAAAACTGTTTTCTTACATTTATAGAATAACTGTTTGCAAAGTAATAAATATAAGTTTATATCTTATTTATTTAATGTTTTAGTATTTAATTGTTTTTATATATAACATTTATTCTTAAGCAGTTTTGTCTGCTTTTCTATTGCTTGTTGTTTTTTAACTATATTTGTTGTTACAGCTTTTCTCTCTGGAGTTCTTGTTTGGAGGGAGGTAATTCTTTGCTTCTTGAAGCACCTTTGTAATAAATAAATTAATGAATATCATGTCTCCTCAATTTTAAAATGTACCAGAAGTTTGAAATCAAATATCAAAATTTTTTATGGAGCCTAAAATTTTGTTAAGTAAGAACAAATTATAAAAACAATAGAAATGCTATGAAACAGGTAATGTTTGGCAGATCTATTTCCATGTTTCTCTGATGCTGCATCATGATGTCCTCTTGCAGGAATTTTAAATATTAAAAAGGAATTTAATTTATAAACACACATTACCAGCAAAACTTATTTGAACTGAGGTGAGTGTTGAGCAATATATCCAAAATATTGGTGCATAATGACCACTTGGTCTACTTGTGATGACTGCTCATTGTTATTTTGGACTATGAATGTAAGGTGCCATTGATTCTAATGCACACCTCTAATTCAAACAAGCAAAAATGGTTTAAAAAACTGTCTAGAATTAAGGAAATTGTTAGAGCTTTGTTTTCAAAACTTTATTTTATTTGAAGAAATAATGATACAATTTCTTCTTATAATATTCAAATAAAATACATATTTATGTATTTTATTTGAATATTATAAGAATATATATATATATTTTTTAAATTTATTATTTAGTATTATCCTATTTACACTTCAATTAAATCTTTTTAGCACTTTGCAATGCCGTAAGTAGAAGATGACATTACAAATTGCTAAAAGACTATATTACTCATTGGCATTTAACATGTAAATATATTAATTAAAAAGTGAAATTTGAAATGTTACTATAATTATAATATAATTTAATTTCCTTGGCTTTTATGGTTGCCATAGTTATAGTCTATAGAGTTATAAAAATCTGAGGGGATCATTAATAGATAGTCGAAGTCAGTTAAATTGCTCAATCTGATCACATCCACGAACAGGATTATCATAGTGTTGAGTTATATATTCTAGGATTGAAGGAAGGATCCGAATGTTGTTATTACTTGTTTATTTACTGATAATTACAACTCTGTGTACAGAAGGTTATAACAACGTCACTCATGTAGACAAAGGTCAGAGCACTCGAGACGGACATCTGAAACGAAGCATGTTGAGTCAAAAAGTGGTCAACCTCAACCTCTGACGTCACGCCGGTTGGGGACGGTGGTCAGGCGCAGTCTTGCTGACCACCACAAATTAATAATATCCCATTAATTTCTTTTTATCCTGAGAATAATAACAATTTGTCCTTGGAAAATTACTTTTTACAGTATACTACAAAAAATAATTTTGTTTCTATGCCATCACTTGCCTATTGATTTGTGACATAATAAATATTATTTATGATAAAGATAAATTTTAATTATTGATTTTTATTTGTAAAAATATTAATGCAATTTATAATGTGTTATTGATACTAGTCAGCATCAAATATAATATAATATTTAATTAACGTGTTAAATTTTGTGAAATTTTAAGAATGACAACTAATTACATTAATCAATTTTAACATTATTCCAATTTTAAAACAAAAATGCATCATCATTTTCATTAAAATTTATATACTCTCTTACAATGACATTATGTTTTAATAATTTGGCAAGATAATAATAGATCATTGTATAAAATATATTAAAATGCATTGTCATCTTAAGTTGATAAATTTTAATGAAACATAATGTAGTTTTTCAGTTATATCATTATAAGAAATACATTTATTTTTAAATGAAATAGCAATTTGTATAAATTCATTACCAACATTAATTATAAATTTTCAGTGATACTTTTATTCAAAATATATCCATATTTTTCAATACGGTCAACTCTACTTAAGAGAACTCCCTTGGCTTCACTACATTATGCTCCCCTACCTGGACTGCTCTCTTATCCAAAGTAACAAGATTACCAGGGGGTTGTTAACAGTATTCATTTTTCTTCATTTTTTCATCTCTTAGGAGCTCTACATAATTTATAATACAATTGGAAATGTTAAAATTCATAATCACATATTTTTACTGTATATCATCAATTTATTATTCTATCAAATAATCAGTAAATACAATATTATACCAGTCATATTACTTACTTCCCCAAAATACAGTAAAGTGCCTAGCTGAAAGATGTGGACATCCTCCAAAATTTGTGAATGCTTTCTAATGGAATGTATAAAGAAACACAATTATAGTACCACCAAATGAGATCATGTGACCTCCAAAATTGTTTACTAATTATTTCTTGCCTTGTTTCCTCAAGATGAAGATACACAAACCTCAGGCTTTGAACTTAATTCATTCCTAAAAGTCATTCAAAAATTGACTTGTTCTCAAACCAAAATAAATTTTCTGATAGGACACAAATTCATTCTTGACCCTCAAAACAAAGCTTTCTTTTTTTTTTACCTTTTAAGCTGCATTTCATGCATAAAAATGTCTACAAATGCAACATAATAATATTATCTATATCTGTTATTTAATTTAACTTTTAAACAAGAATTATTGGATGTCATTTATATTATGTGAATGTCAATTAATGTGGTTCTTATTAATTTGATTCTACTGTAAAATGGAGAAATGGAAGTAGTATCTTACCCGCATGCGCATTGAAATTTAATTTGAATAACAATGTTGTTGATGATTTATGTTGTGAATCTAATGATGCGAGGTGATCTCAATGCCACTAACTTCTGAATCAGTAGTTCCGTCATTGATTGGTCGAGTCGTTGACTTTCTTTAACACAGGAAATATATGGAGTTGACTGTCTGTCTCTCCCTAATCTGTGCCCAGCTCTTGCTGAGTAGCTTGTTTGGTAACCAGAGCAAATATGACATTAAAGTTTTGTTTGAGAAGTGAGGCATTTGAAACCTGAGGTTTGACTGCATATGTCATCTGTGCTGTTTGTTCACATATATTTTATGACACCTTATTAATATATAATTACTTCTCAAATGTATCCAATAAAATCTGTTCATTATGATTCTGTAATAAATCTAATACAAATACATTGCACTAACCTTGTATAGCTTTGCAAATAATATTTAGAACGTAACACTAATGTTTTCGACACATTTCTAGGGTCTTCCTCAAGTGTTCTAATGTTGAAAACATTAGTGTTACATTCTAAATATTATCTGCAAAGCTATACAAGGTTAGCGACATATATGTATTTATTATCACTTTGTTCGTTGGATGGATGTAATAAATCTTTTGACTGTTCATATATTAGAAAACTGACAATAGAAGGTTTCACCAAATCTCTATATAATGTATACCATAGTGTACAGACTTATGTGTCCTGGGCAATGATGTATCATAAATCTTTCTAAATCTTCCTTAGAATAATGCTCTATTATGCAAACTGCTCCGTTATTAGTGCTCTGTTAAGTGAATTCAACTATATAATTTGTAAAATATGATCAAGATAAAGAAATTTTAATAGATGAATTGAAGTATTTGTTCATTATAAGCTAATTATTATTATTATTATTTTTCTGAGATTTCTCATATTTTTGTAGATATAGTAAAGGAAAAACTTATGAAATACTTTGTTAAGAACTGGTTGTGTTCTCTCTTTGTTTAAATCTGTTTATTCTTCTAAAATAGATTTTAGAAAAAAGTTATGTTTATAAACACTTGAGTCTGCATTTTTTAATTCTATCCTGTGAGCACTAAGAGGGTTCTTCTATAATATCCATGTGGGTTCAGCCAGGTACAGGCTCAAGCACAGACTGGATGATGAGAGATGGGGGACTGACATATCCAGGACAAAACACTCCTGAAAAATTCCTGAGGGTTGCATCCTACTAATATGTCATCCTACTAAGCTGACACCTTACCACTTCAGCCATCTAACTATTAAAAGTTTATGTTTGTATTAAGGAACAAATGAGTAGAACAAGAACAATTGCTGTAGCAAAATTACAGAAACCAGAAATTTAGTTTAAATAAATAAATTAGCCAGATTTTCTACAAACTACAAAATTAAAAAATGAAAACTGAAATGGTCAACCTTGTATGAATTTATGGAAATTCTAACTGAATCAGGAAAATGGTGTATAATCATCTTCGAAATGAGCTACTTTCAAGGAATGTGAAGGTATCAGAGTCCCTTGTATTTACAATGGATATTGACCATCTGAACTTTTGTTCCAAAGTTCTTTTGTAGATACAAACTCCAGTTTTAGTACTTATTAAACTTGTAGTTTAATAAGTACTAAAACTTTAACCCAAAATGCAGTCATGTTCTTACTTATTGCTTGTACAAGTTTGCTAGTACTTGTAATCCTTTCTTTTCTAATATTCTTTCTGTATGACAAAATCCTGAGTTCAGTTTTTTGCTGTAACACCTACATATTCAAACTTTTCTTTATTTCTGGTAATAATAATAATAATAGGAATTTTAAAAATTCAACATTTGTAGAATATTAACCTTCCTTACCATTATAATTTATAATTTTATATGGTAAGGAACATGAACCTCCATCTTATTAAAAAAGTTGAAAGGTTGTAGGGTTTCTTTTAAAAGCTAGACACTAACATTAATTTTTGTAGCTGTTATTTTAAAAATATATAGGTAAAATTTTTAGGAAATGAATTGGAACAATGAGTTGGAAACAGAAGCAGCTCTAGTTCCAGAAAACTAGTAAATACTTCCTCATAAAAAATTTTATATCAAATATCTAAATGAATTAGCTTTCAAAATATGCCTGACTTTTCCAATCAATAGAATGTCATTATCTGTTTTGTATATCTAATTAGCAGCTTCATAAAATTATTCTTTACCTGTTTAATAAGAACAATGTTGACTGCTAAAAGGCATTTCACAAGAACCTCAATGTAAAAACTTAAATGTAAATATGTTTTATCCATAAACGTTTTTAGTTCCAAACAAAGCATTTTGTGAGTTTTAAGTTTGGAGGAGTATACTTACATAAGAAGTAAAAAAAGGGAGAAAAGTCAATGAGAGAAATTTTATCAAATTGATTTCAAAAGTGATTAAAAACTAAAATCATTACTCATTAAATCTAACAGATAAAATTATTTTTAACTACATCTTTAGAAATGATTTTATGGTTTAGTGAAGTATAATATATTTATCTGAATATTTCTTCTCTTTTGAAAAGATGGAATATTAAATTAATTATAAATTCAGAGCTTAATAATTTATGGAAAATATGTCATCCTACTAGTTCTTGCATAATTTAACAAAATCATTTTGATTTAAAATTTAAAGAGAATTAAATATGCAAGATTATTCATTTTTGAAAAAGCTTTATGATATTTGAAGATATTTCTAAATTATTTTTATCTTTATTTCAAAAATTTGATTTTATTTTATTAAGTCAATTTTTTTTTGTTATCAAAATAATATAAAATATGTTATTTTTATTAAACTATTTACTTAATAAAATTTCCAAAATTGAATAATATTGATTGAATACTACTTGAAAAATGAGATTAGAGATGTTTTAAAATTGCATTTAAGTACTAATATTAATTCCAAAAAACAAAAATCCAGTAAAAATTGAATGTTTATTTCACTAAATATGATCAATTAAAAAAGTGGCTTCACTAATAATTATTAGTGAAACCATCTCTGATGATCTCTTGAGATGGTTAAGGCTGATAAGTCAAGGAATATTGTGTTGCCATTGAGGTCCACCTACAGGAGTACTATCCTAGAATATATATGAAGCTGAATGCATATCCACTTTTCAAGGCTTTTTGGAAAAGATCCAATCTAGGATCCTGAGACTCACTAAAATACACTTGATTGGTATTCTATTCATGCAAAGGATTACTCTCTCTACCGTCTCCTACATCACACAACTTTGTATGCTAAGATCCACAAGGAAAGCTGGGAGCCTTGACCAGTTGGGGATAAGTATGTCTCTCCTTTGATTTATGTCAAGAGAATTCTTAAATCAATTTATTATGGTCAATCTCCAACAATCTCCACATGTAATCACTGGTCCAGAACCTTTGAAGATTATGTAACATTACTATGCAGGGGCAAGTTTACTTCATGGAATGTGATTTTCAATTGCTTTTTTCATCAATCAAGATTGAACTTTTCATTTGCAAATTGCATAACTTTCTCTTTTCCAACATTTCTGAATTGGACAAATATTACTCTATAATCTTGGAGTTAGCAGACATCATTTGTCAGTCTTCCTTTTTTTATCTTTGAGAAGTGCACATGTATCCAAACTAAAAGTGTACTTTTGGGTAGCCCCATCTCACGTACCTTATGTGAACTGATTGTATGATGTTTGGGGCAGAGAGTTCTTCCTGAATTCGAAGACCAAACCTTGCTTTATACTAGATACATGGATGACATTCTAATTACTTGGTCTTGTGAACCCCAATCTAAGAATTCCTAGACAGCATTCACAACAGTTCATTTGGCTTACTGCTATGCCTTCAACAGCTAAGTGGATTACCAGGTGTTCCAGTGATTACTTCCTTGATATTTATATCAATATATTTAATGGCACTCTTATTATTGACACTTATTGAAAGAGTTCTTAAAAGCCATTTTTCATTCCTCCATCTTTACACAATCCTTTTTCTTATAAGCCTACTGCTTTCTAGATTCTTGTTAAAAGAGTCTATACCACTGTTCTGACTCTCAACTCAGAAACTGGGACTACATCATATATCATATAGCCACTTTGTATGGTTACTGCCTGAAGTTTATTTTAAGACCATGATACATTGTTGTAGGTGACAGTCCTAAAGAGCTTACAATCATTGCTTCTGGAATTCATTTGAGTGTGATAATGTGAAGGAAGTAGCAATCTCTCCAACTTTAGAATTGCATAAAAAAAGGAGCCCTATTGCCTTCTCCTTACTGAGAAATAATGAATATACCACTAATGATAGGACACTACAAGGAGTCTACTCCATTCCTTTACAGGATGAGAGTGGATCATCAGTATGAATATGTTAGAGCAGCATGCAGATTTTTGAAAATAGGATCACATCATGAGACAATTAGAAAGGGCTTATGTACAGTTGCCATGACAGTTTTTGCTTGTGACAATGATGATGATGTGTCTTGATAAAGCACACCTACATCATGTCTTTGGTCTGGCATATCTTAAATATTTGAGATATCTGAAAATTTATAAAGCTATCAGGAAAGGGACTGCAATTAACTTTAAGCACTTTGCAGTGGTGTTGCATGCATGGAGGGCATTTTTTTGAAGTTTTGTAGTGTTCTATTTTTCATCTTTTGCTACATTTATGTTTTTACTCATTATATTAATGTATCTTGTTTTAACTATTTTCTTGTTAATTTTATTTTCTATGTTTTATTTAACATAGAAGTATGTTATGCTTCTGTGCATGTGACTTGTGTAAATTTATTTATCGAAAAATTATATTTTCAAATTTGTTTACTGTTTGATTTACCAAGTTCTATTCTAGAATCTGATGATGACCATTAAATATGGTCAAAGATGTTTCACTAATAAACATTCCATTTTTACTGGATTTCTGGTTTTTGGAGTTACAATTTTATGTAATCTAAACTGACATATTAAAGTATGTTTCTGTAGGTGTTGCATACATGGAGGTCATCTGAGACCCAAGAGACCACCTGATTATTGTAGATAATTGATCTGTAGTATTTTAATTAGGATTCTTCCTTACATGATTTACTTTTCTGTGCTCAATACCATAATACAAAATGAATAACTTTCTAAATTCAATGCTTTTCAGAGTTTTATTCAAATGTAAAACTCTCATTGTTGATTAACTGTTTTAAACCGGTTTTACTACTGGATTCATGAATATTTTATTTTATTAAAAATGTTACAAGCAATGCATTGGTTGCCTAGGTAGATCACCACTGATTTTGGATGGTTATATTATTGACAAACATATAATTATGTTCTAAGTGAAAAATTATTATAAAAAATTATTTTTTGACTCATGACTTAACCCAAAAAGTACCCTACAGTTTGGAACACCTTGAAGTAAATTCATAACACATTTATAATGATGCTTATACAGACACGTAAACATTAATAACGAGAGAACCATTTTGCTTTAAATTAAACACATGAGAAAAAAAAACAACATAGGGTTATTGATTTTTGCATTCCAAAGATACAAAAGATTCTATTTAATTCAATTCTTATTTTTTGTGATCAGCATGTTCTAACTTCTCAACTCTACAATTATTTTCATCTGATATTGTTCTATCACCAATCATCCAAGCCAAAACTACTATTCTTTTAATAAATTACTGTGCTGGAAAAGTTGTGTAAGGCTTTTCTATATTAGCCAAACTGAATATTCTCATCTGTGGACAATAATGAGGAGTAATTCTGTTACATACAAGGCCACTTCAAGCACAAAACTGAAAGATGTCCAGAGATATACTGTACATAGCAGCAAGCGGTGGTGCTTTCAGACTTTTCTGTCCATCACTCTCTCTAAATCTGCAGTGCTGCATCATCAAGAATTAAAAGTAAACAGTGTAAAAAGTCACAAGCAGTTCACACTGGATGAAACATGTATAGTTATGAGGTAATTAAGAATAAAATTTAATACTTGTAATGCTCAATAAAAAATGTAAAAGCTGAACATGTGCAGTGTTATAACTAGCTTTTCATGTGCATTACAGCCAAATATAAAATCTTGCATGTCTTTTTGGACAAAATATAGAAATGATGGGTTATCAAAAATATATTACTGATTAAAATTAGAAAAGAAAAATATAAATTTTACTTCCATGGGCCAATTCTGCAATGTTTTTGGTTAAATTTAAAAAATAACCAATTTCAGGGCCTTCCTTTGTCCTCAGCCATGTCTATGGGTGCATAGACATGGTTATATAGACATGGTGCATAGATATAGGCATCTATAAAAGATGCCTAATTATGCAAATGGAACAGACACTAGATTGAAAAGCCCAAAAACCCCACTAGATTGAAATGTCATGGACTGGTCCTGTTTTATCTGACTTTTCACGATTTTTTCTGAAGTATGCAATCTAGTAAGTTATTAGAATAATATATTTAGCCCAAAAACATTTTGTATTTATTAAAATTATTTGCATATTTTTAAACCAACAACTGAATAGAAAAATCCAACACTTCCTACAGTTGTTTAAAGATATACAAATCTTTGGTTAACAAATTTTTATAGTTACTATACTGGATGATCTAGAGCAGGGGGTCACCAAATTATAGGATCCGGCCTGCAAGGTCCGTTCATCTGGCCTACTGCCGCACTGTGCCACAAATGAGCTAATTTTTTCTACATAGTAAGTAAAAATGCCAAATTTGGTCCAACCTGATTTTTGCATCTGACAGTAATATAATTTTTAGGAAAATCAGTGAAATAAAAAACAGCAACTTTTTATATCAGAGTGCTTTTTATGAAATACCTGCAATGAAGTTTCTAAGAAAAGCAATTATGAGCTTGCTGCAGCCATTGTGCTTGTGTTGACAAATAAATATGTTGGCTGTCTTTATTTTTTGTGTATTCAGTGTACTGTATTGAATAAAATGGTTATGTGGCTCCCGCTTGGCATACTCTGTTATGTGGCCAGCTGAGAAAAAAGTTTGGTGACCCTGATATAGATAACAGTACAAATGCAAATTTGGTTTGGTGACATTTTAGTACATTAAATAGACATAATTTGAACTAGATTTTTGTGCTTTATCATATGTCAGATTTTTAACAGTAATTCTTACATTACAGATTAATGTCATGTAATTCAGATATTAATCAAATATAATAAAATTAAAGAATGTAATTTACTGATAATTCATTGAAAACAAAATCATCAGATCTTTTTCAAAATTTAGTTCTCATCAGATAAAGTTCACATAATATAAAAACTAGTGTTGCAACGAATAGTATATTCGGCCTTAGGCCGAATATTCAGCCAAACTATTCGGTTTAATTAACGCACATATGAAAATTGGTGCACAAACCGCATTATGGCAATACCCTGCTCTCCATTGGCCCGCTGTCGCTACGCTTCGTCAATTGCATTAATTCTTGACAGTTGTAGCGAACAGACAAGAGCGTCATGGCAGTATGTGATAAATGATATCAAATGTGAATAACAATGAAATGACCTTTTTCCATTATTTACACGTTTAGAACAGAGAAAGACCGCAAAGTGAAAGTGTGAAAATAAATATGAAATTGAGTTGATAACATAATTGAACAAGTCGAAGCAGCTTATTGGCATGAAATTTGCAGCTGTCAATGCCAAACAATTGTTGTCATAGACTTCAGAAAGCTAAATGCTTGTAATGAAAGTCACTTAGCGTGCAAGGGTGAAAGCCTGGAACATTCAGGATATCAAGCTGTCTCGAATCTGTGAAATCATAACTGAAATATACCGACGTCCTGTCTGTCTCTTTTCTCTGTTATCACCAGGCTATGAGTCACGTAATTATAAAATGGAAAAACTACAACGGAAAAGTGACGAATCGAAAGTATTGTGAGCGCGTATTATGATGTATGCATGGGCATACGTGGACTAGAGATAGAGGGAAACAGAAAGAGCAAAGATGAGCTCTTAAAAAGGATAGGCAGGGTCAGACCCTCAGATGTGTGCAACGATTCTCGAACGAATAGGTGTATACGTCTGCTGATATTTGTAATTGTAAATACATGTGACTAATATTTTTTTTTTTATTTTGTGCATGTTATAAGTTAAATATAAACAAACACTAACTTGATAACATGACACAGTAAATTAATCATTTTGGTATTTAGTAAGTCTGTGTTTTTGTTATTTCTTACTCCTGTTTTTATGTATTCGGCCGAATAGTGATTAAATATTCAGTATTTGGCTGAATAGCGAAAAATAGGCCTAATATTGAATAGTAACTGAATATTCATTACATCACTAATAAAAAATTTGATAATAATTACAAAGTTTTCAATATAGAGTATACTTTTTTTTGAAAAAATTCAAAGCACTTGCAGTCCATAGAGTTATGGAAGAATTTTTTGTTTTTTGTAATTGCTTCTTAATAGCTGATAACTGTTTTGGGTTTAACTTTGAATTGGCCTCACATATTTAGATTTACAAGTAATTTTACATAAATACTTTTTAACACAAACAGAAATAATGAATTGCAATACCTACAAAAATGTTTGCTTATAAGCTCATTTTCATGTCTTAATAGAGAAATTATTTTACATTTTCTCAATTTCTAATAAAATTGGTGGACACTTCAAAATGAAACATTAGTGTATGTGTACATATATTTTTAGTATTAATCTCTATCAATTGTGTGCAAAATCAGATTTTAAGTTAAACATATCAAGCCAGTGCTTCAATCTGCATAGTGTTTTTGTAATTAGTCATTCAGGAAACAAAACTCAAACAACAATTCAAAAATCTTGTGTTCAGTACAAACATTTTGAAATTAGAATATTGGATGAATTTTTATGATGGGTAGATGAAATGTAAAGCATTTATTCAAATAAATTTTTTTATAGTTATGATGAAACATTTTTATTTTGTTATGTAAGGAAGGTTTAGGAGTATAAAATTTAATTATTGGAATTAAGTGAAACTTTAATAAAAGTTTGTTGAAATACCTAATGACTATTGGATAAAGGAAAATATTCTGAATATATTATATTGATTTTTACTAGAAAGCACAGATGACAGTCTTTCTCTTAACAAAAAAAATTATGTTTGCATATTTCATGAACTCTTTAAAACAAAATTATTATAAACATGACTTTATTTTGTAAGAATTTCAATAAAAAGTTCAAAAAAATATGATTTTACATTTTGATAATAAAAGTTTGAATACATAAGTGATTAGGTTGTTAGTATGAAAATTTTCACAGTAAAACTTTTATACCATAATTCTTAATACTTTTTGTACAGATTAATTATGTCTTCAACATCTTCCTTAGAGCCAAGAAATATTGGAGAACGTTGATGAATATTTTCTGGGACAATATCCAATATAGGTTTTTTCCCATTAGTTGCCAATCCGCCTGCATTTTCCATAATAAAAGCCATAGGATTACATTCATATAAAAGGCGAAGCTATAATTAAAATGAATAAATGACTTATAATTTTGATAATAAATAAAACAATCAAATTTTAAGAAAAAAAAATATCTTTATTCAATTAAATTGAAAGAACTAATGATAAATTATTCATTATTTTTTTATAGCAATATTTGATAAATTAACAGTTTACAAATAGTGTTTTGTTCATTATACTTTAAAATTAATGATATTAAATAAATTTAAAAATTGTAATAAAAATAAAATTAAAATTAGAATTTTATGAAATAAAAGAAAAAAGGATAGTCCATTAGTGTGTCATCTTATGACACTAATTGGTTAATATGACTGCTTTTACATTAACACATTTTAGAGTTATTCTTGGTCTATTATTCTCTTATAGTATGGAGGCACTTTGAACTAAAGAAACAAGTTAACATATATATGTTTTATCACAGTTTGAACAGAATTTTCACTTTGAATTTTGAAGTAGCCATATTTTGAACTAACTGAATTCCTTAACATGTAAATCCTTACATGTTAAGGAATTCAGTTCAAGTTTAAGGACAAAAGTACAGTTGAGAACTAATGTTATTTCAAACTATTAAGAGTTTAATTTAATGAGGATTTCCTGTATGTACATATACACTTATATATAAGAAAGTAAATAAGAAGATATTATATCTGTCAATGGTAGTCAAAGTATGACTAACAGGTTGCATGTGGCTCTCAAACATTACTGGTGCAATTTATGTAATATATTTGTCCATTTAGATTGAATTAAAAGATTAGAATACAACAGTATATCCTTTAAACAAAATAAAAACTTTATATTAGAAGGATAATAAATATTATGTGTGTGGATGTTTGATATCAAGACTGGGTAAATTTACAATCAAAAAATAGAATTGTCCTTATATCATTATCATAATAATGTTGTATTACCAACTCATTGTTCTTATCAAAACTGACTTATTATTAAGTGTGGATTTCTTGAAGTGTGTTTAGTTAATCAGGTAGGGCATATATATATATATATAGACCCTACCTGATTAACTAAATATTATAATACTTATTAGAAAATAGTCTAGCTATAGAATTAATTCTAAAAAATATCTGTTATTTCAAATAATACAAAATATGATCTTAATGTGTGCAAATAAAGATCACAAAAAGATCCCACAGTGAGTCAACCAGTTAAAATTAGAGAATTTTTGGAGATAAAGATGAGAATGAAAGTCTTTGTTGGAATGATTAACTTTGTAAGAATTATAACATTTAATTAAAAATGTTTATTCTCCTTATATATTAGTATCATCAGATAAAAATTAGAAAATCAAATCTGAAAGGTGTTCAAAAGTTCTAGGAATTGATACATAAAATAAAAAACATCAAAAGATTTATAAATACAAAAAAAAATCAATGATGAGCTTCATGTGTTCACATAACAGAACTATCTTGTACGTGCGCATGTAATAAATTTTTCTGAAATTTGTCATGGAAAATTCAGAACAGAAAATATGCATAAAATTGCAGAAAACATACATCATGATAAAACAAACTTTCAGGAAGAAAGCTTCATCACAATCAAGATGTTATGAGTAACATACATAATATGAAACTGGATGAATTGTTATAACCAATGATCAAGGTAGTGAATGACTTTAAACTAAAAAAAATAAAATGTCGAAAATAAAAATATTTGATCAATGATTAGTAGGGATAAACTTTTTCAGACATTGCAGATCAGTTGGAGATATCTCTGGAAACATGTCATCCTACCATAATACAATCCTAAAGCACTAGGAAAGTTCCACACAGACCAATAAAAATCAACTCTCTGAAAATCTCACAGAACATGTTGGAAATGTTTGTTACTAACCCTAGTTAGTTAGATAAAGAATGTCATTACTCCTGCTGAAAGTTGGGTATATGGCTTTTGAAAGTAAAACCAAGAGAATCAAATGGCTAGTGAGAGCATTTACTGAACTGTACTGGATAATGATAAGCCTATACTGAGAAGTCCAATATTAAAATTGTTTTCCTATATTTCTTGGCCAGTGACTACATATCAATATTTCAAATTAAACTTTCCATTAAAAGTTGGAATTTTTGTTAATGTGTGAAAAGTGTATTTATATAATTTAACATGTACTTATAACAAAAATTCCAGCTTTTAGTGGAAAGTTTAATTTGAAATTAAGACTGTTACAGGTATATTTATTTTTTGAGAAGCAGATTAATCATTATGAATTTAGTCCTGATGGTCTATTTTTTGTTGCCATTTTTCATTCAGATAAATTCTTCCATATGACACCATTAAATGTTGATACAAATATGTTGATAGATTAACTACTCCACGAGTGTCATTACAATCACTACTTATTAACGAAATATGGAACCACTATTCTGTAATCACCCATTTCCCAATGTAACTCCTAACCACTTTTTAATTTATCCAAAGTTGATAAAGTTGTAAATGAAAAGAATTTGAGTTAATAGGACTCATACAAGACAAAATTTTGTGATCCCTGAATGATGATTATTCATATATTAAAATAAATTTATATCCTAACATGTTTTGACATTTTTGATCCATTCCTGAAACGTTTTGAACAACTCTGGTACAATTATTAGATAAGAAGTTAATTAGAAAATCAGTTTAACTCTACTCATTTCCAGTAACACTGGGCAACAAAAAAAGAGGGAAGAACAGGAAACAAAATATTCTACATATTATCAAACTTAATATCATCATACAAGCTATGTCTTTTGATGCAAAGCAAAAAGTAACTATTTCTATGGGACAAACAAATTTATGGGACTAAATATTTCAATACTTCTGTTTTGAATGACAAATTCAGCTAATTTAATCATAAATATGCTAATACATATATCTCTAGCAAGTGAAACTTTCAGGCTTAGCTAGTCATTTCAATAAACAATACAGTTCAAGAATCTACATAAAATGAGTTTTATATAAACCCAATAAATTCCAGCACTGCCATTTATCCTTAATGTATTGAACAGATATTACTTGCACGTACTCTATTCAAATTCAATAGAAATTTTGTGTGTGTATTAGCTATACTATTTCAGATATAAAAATATCCTTACCTTTCCTTTAGGGGACTCTTTAGTTGCAGGATACATAAAAATGCCCCCATATTTTAAGGTACGATGAACATCAGCAACCATTGAGCCAATATATCTAGCACCATACGGTTTTCCACTCTACATACAGATGAAAAATCATTAATAAAAAAATGGAGATACTTTAAACTAATTTTTTAAGGCTAAAAATATTAGTTATATCATACAGAAGGAAATTTTTTCTGTTTAACATATTCTATAACAGCATCATCCCATATTGAAGCATATCCTTCATTTATACTATAAATTTTTCCTCTTGGTTTAATCTTCATGTCAGGATCTGTCAGAATAAATTCTCCAATAGCCTATGAAAAAATTTTATGCTATTACATATCTTTTTTAATTATCAATAACATTCTAACAAAGTACAGTACATTCTACGTAATCTGAACTAGCTAGTTTTACAGCAAATATTTTGCTGTAAAAAATTGTACATTACAAATAAGCAGAAAAAAATAAAGAAAATAAATTTATTCACAAAATTTATTAATATACAGCTTATAAAATTTTTCTTGATACACAATATTGTGTGTGTAAATACTTCTGGAATTATGTATCTTTTCTTGTAATATTGGAATCAATTCTCTCATTCATTTCTACATGCAAATTAAGTCAATGACATTTAGTTGAATGTACATACAAGGATGGTTTCACTTCTATTCAGAATTTTAATAATGGCAATGAAACTGTTATATAGTTACAATTTGCAATTTTATTCTAGGTATTTTCCCCATACTGACTTCTTCCACCATTTTGACAACAATGCTTGCATAATAGAAATATTTTGACTAGTGTTGTAGACACATGCAGTGGCAAGTCTTCCAAGGTTTCCTTTAAAAAGAAAAAATCATGTGATAATCAAATTGCAAAAGATCCAGAATTTCCTAATGAAGTCTGTTGATTGCCTCCACCATGCAAGGATTGTGCTCCAACACCAGTCAGTACTTCTATTCTACAGACAATCATTATCAAAATGATGAGAATATATGGAGGGAGATTTCCTTAAGAAAAATGAATTGGGACTATGTAAAATACACAGTTCCATTACCATAAATTCCAGATAAAAGTTGAACCACCATGTAGTTTTTAGTTTCTCTCACCTATCTCTCTACTCTATTATTAGTAATATTAAAAATTTAATTTACAATAATCTTTCTGTTAATAACAAAATTAAAAATAATTGTAAATCAATGAAAGAATGCAACTTGAGAAGTTATTTTCAGAAGTATTTTTGTACTGGATAAGGATAAGTTCAATAGCCAGAATGGAAGGGGAATCATTTTGCACTATAGCAAGAGCAAAACTGGACATATTTTTTGCTTCTGATTATTTTAAATTAAATTGAACAGTAAAATAGATGTAATAGTTAATCTACCATTAAATAAGCTTTAAAATAATATACAAAACAAAATGTAATTCACAAGCAAACACCTTAACATATTCTGTATCTAGGTTGTTGTATGGAGTTCAGATTAATAAAAAGTTTGGATTGGTAAAAAAGTGTACTGTACTCTAACGTGGTGTATGCCTTTATATATATATATATATATATATAAAGGCATACACCACGTTAGAGTACAGTACACTTTTATTTATATATATATATATATAAAAATCGACACTGGAGTGAAATTCAGTTTTTGGGTGTTAAGAGTTCAGAAAAATAACTGTTTACAAGACTTCACAAAATTTTGTAAACCATTTGTCCTAATGAAGCTGTTTTGTAATGTTGAAAAGGTTAGAATTATATTTTTAATATATTATTATTGTGTTTACTTTTCTTATCCCCTAATATCCAAAAAACTGAATGTCACTCCAGTATTGTGTATAGTATTTGAGTGTACATGCTTTTACTAGCTTAAAAAAATAAATATCAATAAAATTAATTATTACTAATAATATATTCACGAATAATTAAATGTAACAATAACTTACAGGATCAAGCATGAAACCATTTACACCCGTTCCAGTTGATAAAACCACCATAGTAGCACTCCCATATAATGCATAACCTGCAGCAACAATGTTTCTACCATTTTGTAAAGCATCTTTCAATGAAGGAGGATCTGATGTTGTCTAAGCAAAAAATGAATGTAATAAAATAAATAATTCAAAAATTATGTTAATATATAATCATTAAAATAAAATTTAAGGAAAAATTTAAATACTAAAATGAGATATTAGTGAAAAAATGTATCCATTCTTACATTTAATAATTCAACTTGGACATTTTGACATTAAAAAATAAGTTTTAACTTTAATTTTAAATTTCAGCCTTTCTGTTTACTCAGATCATTGCTACTTTGCCTTGTATAGAAAATTTAAAAAATTTAATATACTGGATTACTTACTTGATCAACACATCAAAAACCTTATTTTAATATCAGCAGGAAATTAATTTTTATTTGGATAAATGTTTTTGACATAATTATAGGTCTGCTTCAGATCTAAACTTTTTTCTATTGTATTTTGGAACTTGAATAAGAATAACAATACATTCCTCAAAAGTGAAATTGCAACACCATGAAGGAATGCACGTAGCCACCTGCAAATTGCAGGACTAGTAGGTGGCAGATATGCAAATGATTAAGTTTGCATAAGCATTGTGGGTCATGTGGTACCCAGTTTTGGGCTATAAAGACCAGCAGCCAGCTCAGACTGTAAATGCAGTGATGGTTCACAGCAGATGAACTTTTGAAGTGTGGAAAGTGCCTTGGAGAAACAGCAAGCTGAATACCACCAATTAATGGCTGGGGAACAATCCTGGAGCTGCATGACCTTGATTTGTCAATGTGTGCATGCCATGTGTGTTGGGACAACACACATGGCACCATCCAGTGGTGTGTGACATGATGGATGTTGCTACATCCATCATGTCATATCCAAACACACCAAAGAGGGAGTGGATTACACCAGTATATGACAGAGCACACAGACCAGCAGATTTGTCAAATGGCCCATCGGGACCCATTCACCATGGCATGTGACATTTGAAGCTGCCTGTTGCCATAAATGGATGCATCAGTGTCCATCCAAAACTTTTCCAACAGGTTGCATGAAATCAGGCTGCGTGCATGGCAACCAGCAACTGGGGGCCATTAACTATTCAATACAGGGCTGCACACCTAGCACGATGTCATTGTCTTCACAACTAGACCACTGAATGGCATCAGGTATTGTTTACGGATGAATGCTGCTTCTGTCTGTGGAGGAATGACGGTCATGAATGGGTGTGGCAGTATCCCATGAAATGCTACATGCCAGCCCTTTTTGCCAAGCATTACAACACTAGCCCCATACTGAGCATCATGTTTGATCAGCAATGAACATTTCAGGCACTCTGACAGAGCACCAGTATATCACACGAATTGTGGGGCTTGTGGTTCAGCCACTGGTACAGGCTGCACTCAACATGATGTTCCAGCATGATAATGCCTGCCTGCATCACATGCTGAACTCTCATTTCTCTGAATGGTATTCACATCCTTTTCTGGCTGTCAGCTTTGCTGGATCTCTCTCCCCATCAAACACCTACATGACCTCATCTGACATGAGGTGCACTGGAGACCACTGCTACATACTGTGGATGACTTGCATGCAAAATTTGGCAAAGGATATCTCAGGCAACTATTAAATTGTCACATTGATAGTATGCTTTGCCATATAGTGCCCTGTGGGAGCCATATTCATTACTGAATAAACAGATGTCTGTTCCTTTCTTTCTTCTAATAATTTGCATTTCTCTGTCATCTAAACCAGTCCCACAATGTGCACACATTCCTTTGTGGAGTTGCAATTTCACTTTTGAGGGTTGTATTTCAATCTTTGGAATAATGATGAAATTTAAAATTGGTCCTTAGAATAAATATTTATAAATTTAAATTGATTTTATATAGATATTTATGAATTTAAAAACAGATGTTACATAAATTTACATATGTTTACTTAATTAATGAAATCCATTTTCTTGCATCCCATTTGGATCATGTTTGTCATCTACTTGAAATCATTTCCTCCTCCTTAAAATTGAGGCATTCCTCTCTCAATCTCACTTTGTAAATCTCAAGCCTTCCAGCACTTTCACATGCTCTGTCTGAATGCTGTGGCTGATGAGATTAAATATTTATGAATTTAAATCAACATACTAAGAACATCAAACATGATTTTGAATTTCACCATCATTTCAAACTTTGAAATATTATATTATTCTCCTTCAAGTTCCAAAACAGAACAAAAGGTTTAAGACTTGAAGACCTATAATTAGGTCAAAAATATTTGTCCACATGAAAATTAATTTCCTTTTGTGTTAAAATAAGGTTTTTGGCAAGTTAATTGAATATATATATCAATAATTTTAAAATAAATTTGATATTTTTATTTTGTATTCAATGATTTCAAATGTATTACTGAAAAGCATATATTCTATATGTCTTTGCCAAATTCTTTTGAAAAATAATTCATATTGAACAAAATCTCTCATATTAGTCAAATATTTTAAACATTAAAAATACTAATAATAAACATTCTATTATTAAATAATTAACAAACAATCTAAAAGCAAAAGCAATGAAATTCAGTAAATAGCAACAAAGTTATTAAAAATCTATATACAGCTAGACTAATTACATTTGAAATACATTATTCATTTAAAAAGTTTGAGTATTCAATATTCTATAAATGTTTTTAAAATACAAAAGTAATTATACAACTATTTAAAAAAATGTAGTTTGAATATACAGCTGTCCCTTGATAGTCCGACGTTTTATAATCCGACATACTCAGTAGTCCGACACACCTCCCGTCAAGGTACCTGTCCCCGTTATGTGTCTGCTTGCACAGAAGCATGTCGCAACGTGAATCTCCCCACCCAATTCTTACACGATGACACACATTTCGTGTGTTTTCCGTGAGCAGTTCTGTTCGAACAATTGGAGTAGGGAATATTGTAGGCTACTGCTAGCAAAACAATGCCAAATAGTTAATCACTTTTGGTAATCCGACATCCCTTTGGTCCCCATACCTGTCGGATTATCAAGGGACAGCTGTATTTATCATTATCATTTATTGATTCAATTTCTATAATATATTTATCTTTTAAAATAAAATATTTTTCCTTTTAAGAGTTTTCTTCAAATAAATTTACATTCTAAATTAGAAAATAATTTTAATATTTATTAAAAGTTGTTTTTATAAATTCATAAATGATTAATACGTCTTAGAATAAATACTGTCAACTAATTATTATTAGATTTTACTTACAATAAGTATTTTTTTATTTTTCTTTGGTCTCAAAAAAAAAAAAAAAATACTTAAAAGTCATTTCAAAAACTCAAATAATTTGGAAACTTATTCTTAATATTTAAAATTATGAAAAAAATTTTAAAAAGGAATCTGAATATCACATTTATCATTATATAAACACTAACTTCAGCCTATATAAAATATCAGTTAGGATTGATTTTTTATAAATTAAGAAAAAAAAAATACTAAATGTTCTAATTTATAATAATCAGAATACAAAAGTTTTTAGATAATATAAAAATCTCTTCATATTTAAAATGTAGACAATATTTTTAAAAGAAAAAAACCCATTAGTTTATAAGATATTTTAATTAGTAGTAAATTCAGATATAAGATATGAATAACTTGATAATTTCATAATTCTAAATATTCAGTACTTTGGACTACTAATCTTTAAAAATCAACTAACTTGTTAAAGACAATTCAATGGTTTTAAAACAAACATTGAATTTAATCATTTCTGATATTTTCAAAACTAATATTTAAGTAAGACATTATTTTAAAAAGTTACAAAATCAAATTTATTTTTATTTAAATTACCTTGCGATAAATTGCAAAAATAGAACCAATAGAAACAAGACAATCTATATTGGAAGAACCATCCAAGGGATCAAAACATACAATATATTTTCCTTGTTTTTCTACTTCCACTTCAATAACATTATCATTTTCTTCTGATACTAGTAAACATGTAGCATAAGAGGATTTTAGCATATTAATAAACAGATCATTTGCCAAAACATCTAATTTTTTCACTTCTTCTCCTTGAACATTTGTCTGACCAGCAATGCCATACCTGCAGTATATAAAATAAAAAGTGAATTAAAACCTGAAATTTTAAATATATTTTAAATATCTATTTTATAACATTATCTAAAGATTGTTCTATCTGCATTTAAGAATGATCATCTATGAAATTTTGATAATTTCAATAGTTTAAATATTATTTGAGATAAGAACTGTTTAAGTTACTTTTAACTATTTAAAACAGAAAATAAAACTTAAATGAAATCAAGACTACAAATTAAAAATTGTGTCCTTGATTCATAACAGAACTAAACTGTAAACTTAAGTTTATATTTCATTTTGTAATTTTTAGCATTTAAATTTCATTGAACTAAAATACAGTTTTAGAAACAATTTGCATAAACTTGGTTTTTCAAATAATTTATTTGAAAAACCATTTTAATTTTAAAAATTGCAGAGCATATTTAAAGTATTTTTAAAACTATAATGATATTCTACAACAAAAATACTTTAAGTTATTCCTAAGTTATTTTTATCTAATTTAAAAATTGTATCAATAAGAAATTTATATTATTTATGTAAAATTATACTATCACTTAAAGCATTTATACAGGTTTTCATTAAATTATTGTATAAAAAAAATAATAGTTGTGATAATGAGAGAAAGAATTGTACACTTTATCTTAAGTTGGTCAATAATCACTGAATTTATCATAAGATAAAATACTTAAGCAAGGCTTAAACTAAGGAAATTTCAAAGCTAAAATTTTCTTATGATACTTAAAAATAATTAGAAAATTACAGTAGTATTATTAATCTGAAAACAATGAATCTAAATCTATTTGGTTTCTGATTTTTAATACAAACTTGACTGGCTATAATATAAAAGTGAATCTTTTTCACATTTTCAAAAAATTTAAGTTCTGAAGAAGAATTTAAAAGATTAAAATTTAATCTAAAACAAACAGTTTTTTTATGATGATGTTCTACTTTTATTTTTAAACTACAGATTCTATAAACTAATATATACATACATACATACATATTGATAAATATAATATATATATTTATTTTATCAATATATATTCAGGAATGAAAACTAATTTTAAAATTCAGTTTAAACAATTACTTAATTTGTGATTAATAATTTTGATTCAAGTTTAAATTTAATATAAATGAAACTTTAAAAATTTTGAAAAGAATTTTTTAATTCTTAATTATCAAGTATATTTAAATTTACATATTTTATAAATACTTAAATTTAAGAAACATTTGGTTTTTATTAAGACTATTTGTATTAAATAGGACTCTTTAAAAATTCGGAATTCATTATATTGATATCTATATAAATTCACTAAAATGATATTAAAGAATTTGTTGTTTAATATTTTCTGGCTGTGTGGAGTTTATATTTTGATCAGATTTTAAGACTTGTCTCCATTTGACAATTTCCATCATATGGATTCAGTTTAATAATGAGTTCATTGCAAGTGTTACAATAATAATTACTAACAAGGAAAAAATAATTACAATCTTCATCACAAGAATACTATCCTATAATATTTTACATCTTACATTTTGTACTTCTTTCCAATATTTATTTGGATATTTAATTTTAAAAGTTGACAAAAATTTATAAATTTGTCTGGATAATAATTGAAGAAATAACATTAAACTTTAAAATAAAAATTAAATCTAATAATGGAGAAAGTTTTATATATTTACTTTATTTACATATATTTACTTTATTTACAATATTTACTTTAGCAACAGCAATTAGTTTTTGGAATTTGAATCATTTCATTTCTAAGTTTAATTAATTTCATGATCCCAAACTCATCTTCAAGAAAACTAAGCTAACAGTAAATATTAAAAACATTACATACTTAAAATTATACTCCCAATTTAACAAAAACATCAGTTCCAAAAAAGTAAATTGATTAATACTATTTAATCTATTAAACATTTATATTTTTAAGAAATTTTCACAAAGTATTCAGAAAATAAGCAATACAGTAGAGTCTTGAAAACTCGGCCTAATGTGGACCGAAGGGTGGCCGAGTTTGTGAAAATGCCAGGTTATTGGGAATGGGGTTAAAAAAAATAAGTATGAGTGTTTCCTCAGAAAATACTGTACTGTACTTGTATGTATTGTTTACTTGAGAATACAACAGAGAATAAACTGCCCAAATACCCTTAAACAAAGGAAAAGTACATCCTTTATGAAGGCATAGAGCCTTTACTACATGAAAATGAAAATTAATGAATACACTATGTACAGTAATTTACCTGATAAGACAGACCTCAGAAAAATACTTTGAGGCATAAAGTTGTCTATAATGAAAATTAATTAACTAAAGATTTTTTTTGCCCTGCCAGGGTGTGGCCGAGTTATCCGAACTGCCGGGTTATCGAGTGCTGAGTTTGACTCTCTACTCAGTTGGGGTTAAAAATATGGTCAGGTATCATGTTAAAGTTCTTATCCAATAGATACTATTGCTGAAGAGAGATTCAAGAAAGATGCAATGATTCAGGTGTGACAAAGTGGCAAAAGGTTAAGTCTATGGACCAAACATCCCCGCTATTAAAGTTAGTCTGAGCAATTGTGTGTTTTGTAGTTTCATTATTGTAAATATGGAGATCAATAAATTACATTTTTAAGAGTATTGTTTTTATCACCCTCTCCCAACTCAACCTCACTAATTCCCATTCTCTCAAAAGCATAAGCAATGCCAGGCACATGCAGATTGTACATTGTTTATTTTCATCTTTTCACTAGTCAAGTTTAGCTTGAATGATCTTTGTCATAAATATTAGCTTAGAGCTGCATAACGGCTTGAGGCAGAAAACAAGAAAATAAAATCAGAGAACTAATTTATTTTATTTTATTTACAGATCTTGTTAACAGAGCAACACCTAGATAGATGTGTACAAAAATAATTTCAGTTTCAGGAGTAAAGGGTATTTGGATAAAGAAAAACAAAGAATAAGAATATAGATGTTCACAGTAAACAAACAAGCTTTTATTCAGGCACAATTACTGAAACAATTTTCCCCTCAGAAAACAAGAGAGTTTGTCTAACTTTCTAATACACCGGGTTGAATATAAATCTTATTTGTAACCAATTAACCGGAGCAACATTTGTTTTTAAAATGCAAAATGCCTGAAGAAGCGCCCAGAAGGGGCATCAAAAAACATTTGCATTTTAAAAATGAATGTTATTCTGGTTAATTGGTTACAAGTAAGAAGATTTAAAATACAGAAACATATGCACATATCCAGAACAAAAACTATAGCTCCAAGGGATCAAAACATACAATATATTTATATAGACCCTACCTGATTAACTAAATATTATAATACTTATTAGAAAATAGTCTAGCTATAGAATTAATTCTAAAAAATATCTGTTATTTCAAANACATTTGTTTTTAAAATGCAAAATGCCTGAAGAAGCGCCCAGAAGGGGCATCAAAAAACATTTGCATTTTAAAAATGAATGTTATTCTGGTTAATTGGTTACAAGTAAGAAGATTTAAAATACAGAAACATATGCACATATCCAGAACAAAAACTATAGCACAAATAAACTATTGTGTGTGTGTGTGTGTGTGTGTGTGTGTGTGTGTGTGTGTGTGTATGATATAATATTAAAAGTAAATTAATAACTTATCTCTGAAAGCTAATCAAAATTAGAAAGTAATTAATTATAGTAACTACAAAATTATAATAAATCTTTTTGAGCTTTTTGCAGTGCAATTTCAGATGTAACAATATCCATGCTAATTTTACACAATACAGTTGACCCCCTTATAACACTGTTGATTATTCTGTTTTATATGAATTCCATGTTGTACGAGTCACTTAGATTTTACAAATACGTGTGCCGGACCATGAACGGATCACATATTTGTAAAATCTAAGTGACTCGTACAACATGGAATTCACATAAAACGGAATAATCAACAGTGTTATAGGGGGGGGGTCGACTGTATCTCATGTCCAATAGAAACTATTGATAAATTTTTCAAGTCATTCTTGAAAGTGTTAATTTCTTTTGTTTTATAATTTCCAGTTTTAAAGTAGATCATTCACTAAATGCACTTAATACTGGAAAAAAAACCAATAAAAGTTTGTAATTGATACAGATCTGGAGGTAGCTGGATCTGTCCCTCCTTTTAGATTTCTGAATAAATATTAAAGAATATATTGAGATTGTCTTTGTCAAAATTCAAATGAATTTATGCAATGGGACATCCAGAGGGGGGCCAAGGCCTCTGGCACCCCCCCAATGAAACAGGAGGGGAAAAATACTAGAAAATTTTAATTACAAAAAGATGTTTGGAAAATTCATTTTTCTTCTTTATGTTGTGTTGTGTCTTCTATTTCTATACTACTTATGAATTAGCAGTCATATAAGGTGAGAATTTTATTGAATTCACATTAAAAAAATTTTTTTTTATCTGTTCAACTCTTCTTCCCGTGACTAAATCCCAAGTGTGCCACTGCATTCATATCACAAAATTAAATTTTTAAACCAAATTCATCAATGCCTGGATTTGGTTCATTGCTTACAAGAAACTTCTAATTATGATCAAGATGTTATGACATCCATAAGTACCTGTAAAAATAAATACCCAATGATTTAGAATAATCAAGAATACTTCTCATGAATAACTTTGATTCCATAAATTTATGCAAAAATTATCAATGTCACCAGTTCCCAAAACAAACAGTTGAACAGAAGCATTCATTATTAAGATCTTGCAAGTTTTCTTGTTTACTTGGAAAAAATAGAAAAATGCATGATCTATTCTTTTTACAAGATTTAAATTTTTACACAGTTTTTAATATTTTTACCTATTTTAATAAGTTTTTCCAACTTATTTGCAATAATCAACTCAGTAAAAATCTTTTTTTTAACAGTCAGATATACAATAGAACACAGTTATCTGAGGTTTCAAATTATCCAAGGCAAATCTACAAGTGAATAAACAATTTTTCTTATACCATAATTCATAAAAGAAAGTTTAAAACAATACTATGTATTACAAAATTGTTTGTTTTTCCATATCATTTATAATTTACCATTTATCATATTAACTTCAAATGTGAGAAAATTCATTTATATTAAAATGTTACAACAATAATACACATTGTTATTCTTAAAATTATTGTACATATTAGCTATGTAATAAATGATGTAAAAATTTTTGTTCTTATAAATTAAATTCACTAAGGTATAAAAAGAGACTTAGAAGAGATACCATATAAATCTTTTATATTGCTATTTTTAATCCAAAATGACTATGGCTTTTATCCAAGGTAGCATCAATTTCCATTACCTCAGATAATCTGGTTTCTACATAGAAAAAACAATTAAGCAAAATTAAATTCAAGCATTATTGGATGCTTAGGTCTATCTTCAGGAGAATCAATTATGTAATAGAAGAGTAATTTTTAGACCTTTTAAACTTTTGAAAAATAAACTGTTTCTCTGATAACACTTTTCTATTCCATTCATTGTTGTTTTATATACCATTATAAACACCATAAAAACAAACTGCTTTATTGGAGGCTCTATATGTATATATCCTCCAATAGAGTTTGTTTTTAAATATTGTTTCAATATTGTTTATTGAAAATTTAGCCTTTATGGAGAATAGATGTTTAACTTAGATTAAACTTTGCATTTCAATAAAACAATAGTTTTGTTATATATACAGTATCTTATATATATATAAATGTATTAAGTGCATATCTTCTGATTTTATGATTACAGCCTTGTGTTTTCACTGATTTTAATTAATAATTATTGACAAATTAATTTTGCAAAAAAAATATATAGAAATGTTCATCTCTAAGACTAGTAGGAAATGACTACTAAATTGATAAAACTATACAATTCATTTCAGTTGGCATTCCTAAAACTCTTGTCTTCTGATGTATAGATTAGAGATGTTCAATATGTTTAATATTTGTCTTTAGCAAAATCACTCTCCAGTATAAATGTAAAGGCTTTTTTTTTTTTAAGTTAAAGAGTAAGCATTAACAAAAGTGAAAGGAGCCCAGCCTTATCAATGTTTTTAATACACAGCCATGAAGCTAGCTCTGATTTTTAGCATACCTAGATTGTCATAGCAATTTACAATTTATGGAAATTTTAAAAAAACCTTTACATATAATTTGAATGCTCATTTATTTATTTTTATTATTAGTTACTTTTCATAACCATCAAGTACTGTATATTATTTTAAATTTTAGATTTAAATAAAAATGATAAACAATGTATTAAAATAGTATTAAGTCCACTTTTAATTATAAAATTTATTCACAGTTCTTATAATAAACAAATTTTTTTTTAAAATTTATAATATGAAACGAAAGAGTGCATTACAACTATTGAAGATGACAAAAAATAAAAATGTTATGAGCAATTGGGATTTAGTTAGAAATTTTATAATATAGGAAAAAAAAATTGCTGATTAAGCAGAACACAACATTCACTGGAGACACTCTTTTTTTCTAATACAGTCTCCCAATATAAGTAAAAAAAATTTAAAGTACAATTAAAAATTTAATTTAATTTCATTTACAGTAACAATGTAATTATTTTAAAAAAAACTACTTTTATTTTATTTCAAAATTTTTAATTGCAAAATTCTTCATACCATTTATATTAAATTAGGCTTATCTTTACTATGATATAAATTTATGTATGGAGTTAGGCAATCAGAATTATTTTCATGCTTTGAAATATAATCAATTTTTGCAACTTCAAATGATATGGAAATTATTCTACCAATAATGTATTTATTGCATCATTTTTAATGCATCAGTAGGATTAATTAAAATGAAAATTAAATAGAAAAATTTGTAACCAGCATTTTATTTTTGATCTTGACAAATCAAGAAAACTTATCAAATGAATATCTGAAATAAAAAATACATATTAATTTTTATTAATGCAGTTATATAAAGTTACCGATTTTACATTTTAAATAATAAATATATTAGAAAATAAATTCAATATAAAGGTTAATTAATCAAATTTATTAAATAAACCACTTCAACAAACAATAAACTAACTTTTTTTGATTGCAAATAAGTAAATATACAAATAATATTTTAATTGAAACCTAATTCCTCAAGATAATTCACACATAACCTATTTTGCAAGAATAACTTCCAACATATCGAAATGGACTCACAATTTGGCAATTCCTGCCTTCCTGACTGCAGTCGAAACTGCTTTAACGGCCGTCAAAATAGTACTTAACAACTGGGTGAAGTCACCTGTTGCTCCTGGTATTTTCCGTTGTTCCGCCAAAACAAAACGAGTTAATGTCATACAATTAGTATCGATAGATGGTCCCGTCGATGTCATTTTGTAAAATTAACGCGCTTGAAACTCACACGAATCGAAATCGCCACCACCTAAATTGACCTCCAAACTCGCCTCGATTCTTATCACGTGGAAATAATCAGCTGATTAGTTAGCGCCATCTCACTATTTTAACTTTTTTTTTTTTTTTTTTAAACCCCTTCCCTTGCAATTCAATACATATAAAAGTTTCTAAAAACGTCATAAAACTCTGTTCAATTAGTTAAATATTCGCCTTTACTATTTATCGCGTAAATTTATTACATATTAAAATTCATTAACCATCCGCGAATCATTAAATTTGTAAATTAAACTTTTGACGGAATTTTCGCAGCAAAACGTTGGTTCGTTATAAACTTACATATTAGCTAATCCAGCAGCTCTGACTACGGACGATATTGATTTGATGCTCGTTAATATAATTGTCAAAAGAGTTGTGAATTCGCCAGTAGCGTAAGGAACCTTCCTTTGCTCTTCAACTACAAATGTAGTTAACGTCCTAAAATTGGTTTGAATTACTTGAGAACTCGTCATGCCGAAGTTTTTCTTTATTCCCACCTATTGTCTAGAACTGGAAAAAAAAAACGAAAACAAAATATAAATATACCTTTCACTACAAAGAAAAAAATAGACATTATGATATTTTAAAAAAACATTACAGTATTATTACAATTATGATCAAACGAAGTTACACTCACTTAAAAAGATATAAATTACTTAATTTACTTATCAACTGCATTATTTAAATACAAAATATTAATTTATGATTAAATAAATATCCGAATTTTCACAACTCTCCAGAAATACCCTCAAGTCATTCCAATTGCAATGCTTGACAATGCTAAACATAATTATGAATTTAAATGTTCAATTAAAACGTAGTATAAATGAACTGAATGAGTAGTTTTCAGAACAATTAGTTATAAATCTTCAATGGCATTTATGTTCAATTAATTATTTATTACTGTAATGTAAAATTATATTATAACGAATTTCTGATGTAAAAAAATACTAATTGTAAGTTTAAATAGCCCGAAAAACTGAAATATGCTTATAATTTTAAACGATTTTTTTTATCCTCGCTTATAAACGGAAGTACTTGTTAATTAAAAAGAACTGTTATTCGTCCAAAATACTATTCTTGGTGGTGTTTTTTTATTTATTTAAATAATTTCGTTTTCTAAAAATAAGTTAAGTTAAAGATATGTTTATATAAAGTATAGAAATACATTGTTTAATATATAATTTATATTTGATTATTTATCTTTGGTTATTTCTATAAGTATGCCGATGAAACCAAAAAAAAAGGAGAATAGACACTTCTACTGGGCGACAAAGTTTGCTGTTACAACAGAATTTGTAGACAAGATACTTCTATTCGTTTGACTTTCAACTACAGAAATTTTTTCCATTTTTACTTCAGCCCCGAGCAATTTTACATTTCATTCCATATCGAATTTACTGGAGAAAAAAATGCTAAAAACATTTTCCCACTTTATTGTATTTTAAACTTTGATAGAATTTTCAAACTGATTATAGAAAGTCTCCTTTTTTAACTGTTAGAATGTATATTTGCCTATAGAAAATTTAAGTAAGTTATGTTACTATATATTTCTCTGCATATGATATTGAATGATATGCTTAAAATGTCGATTCTGATTACTTTATTCTTCCAATATTAAAAATTTGTAAAGTTCTTTTTAGTAGTTGCAAAATTACTACATACAGTTCTATACTATAAATAAATATTTAATAATCAATGATTAAAAATTTAAATTATTTTTAATATTCACCTATTATATTTCTGATTGCTTTTTTGAATATTAAAAATATTCGGTAATAATCATATATAAGCGCCAAATTTAAAATAATTAATGGATAAATATATTGTAATAGTAAACTTATTTGCAATGTAATATATTGCCATTATATACAGGAGAAATGTTTATATTAAATTTATATCACCATGGTTCATATCAGAACAATACGCAGATTCTTCGGATTTTATTATTTTCTTCCTGAAAATTACTGTTTTGTGTATATAAAGCATCTTATTAATAGTCTACAATAAAATTTAATACATTTGAAATTTCCAATTGTATTTTATCTTTTATAAATCGTTCTGATGTGAAGTCTTCCTCGAAAATACTGTTTTGGTTGCGATTTATTTTGATTAGTCTATATTTTTCGGTTGATATGATCTATTTTTCTTTGGTATAAATCATAAATTTCTGAATTGTACGATAGATAATATAAAGTTTCATAATATTAATAGTTCATCATATTAATGAGATCATTACATCTATATCAATAATAGTTACTGATATTATAATCACAGTGTTTCAGTAATAATTTTGCGATGACGATTTCTGGTATCAATACCAAGTTAACTATTTCAATTCATATAAATTTACTTGTTAAAGCTAAAAAGAAATTATATTATGAAAAAGTAATGGTATTTTAACATTTATAATGCAAATTATGATAATATTTTTGAATAAATTATGAATTTTTAAAACAAAAATCTGTGATTTTTATCTTTATTTTAAACATATTTAATTAAACTAGATTGCCCTACCAAAAATAATACTTATGTTATAATTTTGTAAAGAAATCAAACATTTTGATTTTTCTGCCCAAATTCTAAAGTAATTATCAAATCGTTTTCCTAATTTTCTTCATTAAAAATGTCATTTCCTTGATTGTGACAAAGTAATTTATCACATAAAACAGTATCATAGCAAAAGAATGAAGCAATTTAAACGTAATTGAACTGTTATTTTATACCTTATAATTTCAAAATGTTCAGCGAAAACATACACGTTTCAAATATATATGATGCTCTAAAAAACTATTAATAATTATTTTATTACATTAAATTTTTTAATTTAAAATTACAGATTTCTAAATAAACTAAGTATTCAGTTGTAAGAATTATGCGATTAATGAATTTCAATATATAACATCAAAAATCCAGAAAATTACAGGAAATGCAATAATTTCAGCTAAAAAATAAATAAATAAAAATAAAATAGAATAAGATAGAAACTGAATTTTAAAAAAATCTGCATGTACTGCATATACTGTACAGTACATTTATTATTAGAATAAATAGATACAAGAGAAGTAATTATTCATCATCTCTTTTATGCGCTCTTTACTCTTCCCAATTCTAAATATATTTGAAATATTAATATAAATAATACATTACTTTCTAAATATAAAAAAAAATTAAATTAAAACTTGAGGTTATTGTTAAAATTAAATAGTTTAATGAGGATAAGTTACATTCATCAAAACTCCCTAACTATATAAATACATAAACCTATTTTTAGAATAAGATATTCAAAACATGCATTAGCGAAATATTGGAATTTTCTTTTGTTTTCTTTTCGCTTACGTTAAACTCGAGTTTTAAAAGATTTCGTTAACATTTTAAGCTAACAGTTTTGCAGGCCATTCACAAACTAAAGTACAGTACTGAATATACAGCTGAAGGTCAAAAGTATTTATTGTCCTTAACAAGAAAAAGCCCTCTACTGGTACAAAAACGAAACTTTAAAAAGACTTTACGTAACTTTTAAACATTCAAAATAATAAAATTCTATATTAAAAGTAATATATAGGCCTATATACATTCTTTTGTTTAATTTTTTTTAACGTTACAAATAGATTTATTTAATATAAGATATAATAATTTAAAAATTTAATTAATATCTTAAAGGTTTGTTATAGAGGAATTTCGTGTCATCATTAAGATATTTAAGGGAAATAACCATTCATGTGTATTGAAATCGGCTTTTATTCAAAAGATCAAAGTTTATGTAGGAAAGACATTAGCTTTGATTAGAGAATTTCATAGTTTGAAATTAGTTTCTATATACATATTATATTACATAGCTTATATAATCTATATAATTCTTAGATTACCTTTGTATTATTTATATAGAATAATCAAGAAGAAAAATAGTAATTTCTAGTGTTGATTATTTGTATTAATAATACACGATAATCCTCGAAGATACACAAACCGTAAACCGTAAGTTCAGAGAAAATTTATCGTTATTATATCTCGCTTTCTATCATAAAATGCCCAAAGATTTTTATAATATCCAAACTATTAAACATATATTACTCATGGATGATTAGGAAAAATATTCTTTTCTATAATTATCGCGTAATAAGTGATTAAAACTATTAATTTAAATAAAAAAAATACGTATTTTAGCATTCGACATTCGTAAATTCAAAATTTAATGTGATTGACATTCTAATTATATTAACTATATATATATTATATGCTACACATTAAAATAGCTTTGAACTCAAGCAATATTAAGTTATATTTAATTTTATTAAACTATTATTTATATTGAACATTATATTTAATATTTCACATATTAAAAATACTACATTAAACTTTTAATTTAAATATATTATAAAAAAATTAAAATTTTAAAAGTTGCAAGAGTTAATATTTTTCGTCAATGTCTTTCATCTTTCATTATTATTAATTCAATAAAGCTTCATTTAATTATCATACCGGCAATTGAACTTAAAGTCAATGAAGAGAGTTTTCATCACTTTAAATTATTTATTGCCGCATATTATATTTTACTGTAGATTTTAAACTAGATTGGAAACTATAACGATTATCGATTTTCAGTCGGAACAACAAACGAACGAAACTCGATGATATTCATTTTTAACAGGATAAAACCCAAGTGTATATTGCTGTGATATTTATTCAGAATTTGAACTCGTTCAAGCAAATTAAATTGCTGTTAAAGAGCTTTAACGGAATTGAAATATATTAATAATAAAAAAAAAAAGTCAAAGTGATGATTTTGATTAACCGTACGTAATCTCTATTCCATTGTATTTTAACTGGATTATCTGACTTACTCTTGAAGAATACCTCCGGGTTAATACTACGAAAGAGGCAACCCAATTAAGATAACAGAGAGTTTGAACAAGAGAAAATCAATAAATACTAGAATTTTTGCTCTAGACTTAGGAAAAAAATTTTTTTTCTCTTGTTTCAAGAAATAATATAAAAATTTAATATTGTAGTCCATATACTATAAAGTTTATATGAATATATAACACGTCTTACATATTTATATAAGATACATATTATAGTTTATAACTTTTCTCTTATTTACATAATACTTATGCAAGCGCAATATATATGCACAATAAGATATTATATTTGTTTTAAATTAAATGTAGTAAAATATATTAATGTTTAATCTTTATGCAGAATTTTAAATCGCTCGATAATATTAATATATAATAATACATTTAATATTTATTTTCAAAAAATGACATTAAATAAGATTAAAGTAAATATTACGATAAATTAGTTGCAACAATCGTGATGAATTCATTCAAATTAATGTACAGAAATTTGATTGAATGGCATTTTAATTATCAATTTTCAAATAATATACACAAATAAATAATATACAGTTTGGAATTGTAATAAATTTTCGCGGATTTTCCAAAACAACTGCTTTTTGCTTGTTTAGTTTTATAATGAAAATAATAAATGAAATGAATACATTTTCGAAAATGCGAATAAACTGATACTAAGAGAATGTAAAGGTTTAAATCATTTGTTTCTCATTATACGAAATCAATCCCTTTCGTGAAAGCGAACAGATGTTATGTGAAGCTACTAACAAATGCTTTAGTTCTAACAAGGATATGCGAAATCCACGCGAATAATTTGAAACTTTATTAATAATTCGATTAATAAACATTTACTATTGATAAATTTTCACCTATTGCAGTACAGTACATTTGTATATAAATTACTAATAATATTTTATAAAATAAAACGATATAGAAATAAACAAATAAGAATTCACTTATCATTTGAAATATATTTTTTTCCTCCTTCAGTCGTGTAATTGCTTTCGTATTAATTTATGAGTAAATTTATCAATTACTTTTCGAGGAAAATATTCGAAATTTGTAATGGAAAATTGGCTTATAAACACTTGAAACATCATTAAAATCTACGCAATAACTAAATGTTTACTTAATTAAACTTTAAATTGAGACAGCGCAAAACGATGAATCACTTTGGTAATTAAGTGGTTTAAGCGAATATATTTTAAGTAGTACTTAATTAATATTATAAAAATAATTTACATATTCGTATTTTTCTACTGACATCGTTATTAAAAGAAATTCGTCCATGTTTAATTTATAAAGCGCATGCACGTCAGTATTAGTATAAAGTGTAAGCGTAGTACGATTTTTAAACATGAAATTGCATTGCCGTCCTAGAAAGTTTTATTTGCAATTTTTTATAAAATGGTCATAGATCACGAAAAGAGAATCTAGAGGATTTGATTTGGATGTTACGATGCGGGAATACAAACAATGAAAATATATTATTTTCGAATCAATTCTGGAATCGGGATTAAAATCAAAAATAAATTTTTGAATGATATTTTAATAATTCGATAACGTTTCACCAAGAAGAAATATTACAAAATAGATTTGAAAATATAGAAAATCATTTTATAATTGAACGTAATTTGCAATAAAATTAGAAATTTATTAATGTCATTATCTAATTTTAAAGACTTTGACAGTTTCATTTAAACGAAGAGGTTAATGATTATTAAGGATACTTAAATAAATTAATTAAATCACTAATATTTAAATATTAATATTATAAATCGGTTTGTAATATCGTATAATATTTAATGAGAATCTACAGATTTTCTCTTATTTGTACAGTGTTCAGTTAATAAATAAAATTCTAGATTTATCTAATAATGAATTAAGTTTTTTTTCTTTTAGTATCAGTCGATATTTTTAGAATAAAGATTAATTTCTTAAGAAACTAAAGAAATATATGTGTTTTTTTTAAAATCTTTAAAGATTGATTTCTATTTTTAATTTTCACACTTGAATTTTTTAAACAATTTTCCAAGTCCTCTTGAGAACAATTCAATAATGTTATCAGTATTTTTAATTTAAAAGATTTCCATTCTTATTTTCTACAAAAATAAATATTCGTGATAGAGTGGACAATTACGAGATTTCTATATATCGAATGGTTAGTAGTACCTTCATAATTTATGCATTTATCGACTACCTTCAGGTTCATGCCATACAAATTATGACCTTTAACCTAGGAAATCAATAAAGTTGCATCAAATACGACAGCGGCGATTAACATCTCTTTATGTGACGAATAAGAATCATAAAGTCCGATTGGGTTATTTTTTTAAAAAGAAATATTTCCTTATTTATTATTATTTGATTTCATATGAGTTTAAATATGAATGATTTATATGGATTATTTAAATGAGATATTGACTTTTAAATGCTCATCCTCGAATAAATAGATCAAATATTCATATTAGTTTATATTTTTAAAAATGTATTAATTAATTCATTTCTTTTAATATTTTTCAGTTTTAAAAATTAACTTCGTTTTCATTTAATTTATTTAATTTTTATATTCTTTCTTTACAGAATTTTGAAGGAAATTAAAGAATTTTATATATTTGAACATTATTTTTNAGTTGCTACTGCTAACCAACCATTGAATCTTCTCCAGTCTCCGCCCAACTAAACCTTATGATTTTATTATTGAAGTTGACATAATATAAAACTACTAACAGTTTCAATTAAATAAATAAATAAATATGTATGATTTGTATTGATTTTCATCGAATTTTTATACAGATAAAATATTGCCTAAACAATATATGTAGGTTTATATATAATAAAGGCTATATTTTTAGAGGTATTATCTATTAGTTCGTGATACATATATGCAAGTACTCACGAGAGACGTAGCATTTTAAAGTAAACTAAATTCACAATACAAAATCCATGAATTTAAATCAAATAATTTTATATAAACTGCGTTTTTTTCTTTCTTTTTTCTAATTGAAAATTCGAAATTAAACTTTAGTTAAGAAAGTATTTTAGCAATATCTGAGAAACTTGAATTATTCATGGGTAGAATAATTTTTCAATAATTTGTTAATTATTTGAATTTACATAATAAAATGATTTTTATCGGAAAAGCGTTACTCCAAAAACAAAAGATTAAAAATTTTACTGTTAACTTAACTAGGCTACACCTTACTAGAATGACATTTACTTCTTTTATTCTATCCGAAAATAGTTGTAGTTTATAACCATTTTATCAATAGATAATCGAATTTGAAGTTCAAAATTCTATCGATTTATTAAAATTATCTTTACTTTAAGTAACATTATCGATATCTTTCTTATACGGAAATATATTCTTATGACTGTTATCGTTACAGACCAACAAGTTACAGACGTTTCAATTTACTATCACAAGCCAGCGAGTGTAGAACAAAAAAACACAATAAACAACGAAAGAAAGTGAAAATAAAAAGAAAAAAATATTGAGAATATTAAAAAAAAACTTCTGTAAAATAGATATCAGAAAAGGAAAATTGTATTCGGTGCGGACACCTGGAAATCACAAAAGAATATTTTCAATTTTATCTTTTAAGAACTGCACTGAAATCGCCTACCACTAGCAGAAATACTTCCATTTCGTTTTCTTGTATCCAAGCAACGAACACGTGACCTAGTGTCATCCTTCATGTATTGGAACAGAGTAATGTCAAAATAGAAAATATATGATTATCTAAACTTCAATTAAAAATATAAATAAAAAATTTAATCGGCCGATGGTTAATTAGTTGGCGTGTAATTATACTGTACTTAAACTTTCAGAAATTGTATTGTTGTAATTGTTTAAATTATCATTGTATTATCAATACTTTCTACGGGCGAATATTTTCGAGTGTCCGATATTACATTAATTATACACAGACTGATAATCTGCGATTTTCTTGTAAAGATTTTATATTAAGAAGTTTTCGAGGAGAATTTCCATCTTAGTTTCATAAGTTCTGTTTGCCTATTGGAAGGTTTCTTAATATTATCAATGACGTCACAGATGCGCATTGGTAATCCTCATCCCAGACTTTCATTCCGAATAAAAGCAAATATGACTTGGATCCTTCAGCAAACAAATTAGAATTAATTCCTTACCTTGTAAAGAATTGATTATTTTGCGTTTTATATTGCTATTTTGACATTTACTGACTTTTAAATTCCCATATTTATCTAACGTATTATTTGCATATGCGTAGATAATTCTTAACCCCTTTTTTTCTCAGTTATTTTGAAAATTTTAATGCTCTTTCATACTACAAATTTACTTAATTAAATCTGAAATAGTTTTAAGCATTTTAATAAATTAATAAAATGCTAACGGAAGATTAATTTGCGATATGTAAATTTAATAGCAATTACATTAAAATTTTCCTAATTAAAAGTTTTAAAAAGGAATGTAAAGCGAAATCATATGTTTATACGAGTTATATTGCATAATAATTTTTAGAAAATATAATTATTTTATTTTTAAAAAAGGATATTAAAGAAGAAGGATCTAGAATATCAAGGTGTTAAAATAGAGTCTGTTATACTTAGAGAGATCATAAACAAATATCCTGAGGATGATAATATACTAGATTTGTATAATAAGAGATAATGCTCATCTAAATGTCTTTATTAATTGCAATACGTTGGAAATTAAGTTTAATAAATAGGTTGTAATTAAACGTTGAATACATCATAAACTTATAATTACGTGGTAAATTTGAGGATGGTATTTAAAACGTAATTTTCTCATCCGTGCTTATTTGAATGAGGTAAAATCCTCGAAAAAAATGAAATAATAACGTTTAGAACATTATCATTTATTTTTATCAAGAAAAATAAATTTTACAACTCGCATTACCCAAAATGAAAATGATGATTTAACTAAGCGATTACGAAGCATTTTCTATTGTTATGAAATTTCTCTTAATAATTGAATTTTTATTTTTAAATGTTTAATTATATTTAAAATTATAATTTAAGTTCTACGCTTATTATAATTTTCTGTGCATATGTTAAAGTGCGCTTAATTAATTCATTAATTGTACATTAAAAATTTATGCTTAAGTGCTCGCAATTTGAAAGATGCATTATAATTCCCTCTATTAGTTACAGATTCGCTTATGTTTAATATTGATTTTAAGCAATTAAAATTGTTTCTTTCGTATACTGTACAAACAAAAGAATTACGCTTACTCTACGTATGGATTCAGTTGCATTCTACTAGATATAAAATAGAAATTAACTTGAATGATACTTACAGAAAGTGTTGATTTATGTATCTGTTGTTGATTTAGTAAGATTTTCCCATTTTTTTATGTGGAAAAAGGTAAATTCTTCAATTAACAAGAGCGAGGCAGGTAAGTTGCTACTGCTAACCAACCATTGAATCTTCTCCAGTCTCCGCCCAACAACATTGTACACGTGCACTGTCTCTACTCACACACGCAGTTACTCGATGCACTTGGGATGATGGTATCCTGGAATGTGCTTCTCCTGCTTACGTCAGATAAAAATGCTTTACTTTTGTATCAGGTAAGTGTTTAAGGAATTTTCCAAAATAATATTTTTTCACTGTCATTTTTTAATCTAAAATGTAAAAATTACAAGAATTTTAAAGAGTAAGAGTATAAATTCAATTGTAGTATTCTTGTAGTTTAAATTATATATATATATATATATTGTTAAAAAACAATATAAAACATTGTTTATTCTTTAAAATATACCTTTACTTTAAGTAACATTATCGATATCTTTCTTATACGGAAATATATTCTTATGACTGTTATCGTTACAGACCAACAAGTTACAGACGTTTCAATTTACTATCACAAGCCAGCGAGTNAGTGTTTTAAAAAGTTCAGATGTTTTGGATAGATTTCTTTCTCTGTTCAGAACAATAGTCCAATACTGGTTGTCTTCTTTCATTGTTGCTTATACAATTCTCCCATCAATAATTCCACCATACCTGTCTTCATGACGTCATGTAGGAGAAGAAAATGTTTCAGATCATTTCTTTCCAACTTTCAATTCCTGCAGCTGTTACTGGTTTTTGTAAGAAGCAACATGAAAGAAGTTATGATTACTTTTATTCTTTTGCATTTTATAAACAATTGCTTCTTTTATTTTTATTTGATAAAATTTATAAAAATAATAATTATACATACGCACTTATAATCGTATTAGTTTTATTGAAATTTTATGTATTATAGTAATTTATATGATACTTTATTTTGATTTATATAATCACTAATCGAAACTTAAATTTTAAATACAATATTTAATTTACAATACATTACTAAATTTAATTATTATTAAAAGTAATGACGATAATACAGCACTTAAATTAACTGTTGTATAAGCATTTACTTACTCATAAAGAAATTTATATTTACATATTGATTAAACATGAAATAATTAGATTGATAAAGTACTCGGTTCATGCTATGAGATGTATAATTAAAAAGGCATTTACAAGAATTATCATTACAAATTATGAAAAATTTCAAAGCAGTAACGTTATTCGTTGTATTTTTTCCACTCTCATTTTAATCAAAAATAAAAAAATTATAGAGATTTAAAGAATAAATCATAAGTAGTAAATTTATTTATTTATTTAATTCGTCGTGACATGTATACGGAAAAATCATTTTAAAATAGAAATTATTTTAATAAATTTATGAAAATTTTGGCTATTTAACATTTTTTAGTATTGAAACTATTGTGTAAAGCAATTGTTAAAAGTTTATGGCTTTATTTCATAGATAGAAGAATGTGTAATACATATTTAACAGGAACAATGCATACATTGATGAAGATGCTCGTAAATGGTGGAAATTGAACGAGAATATATAGCAAACTCTTATACGTTATTTAAGGTGTGTATGTGTGTGTATATACACACATATACATAAACGTATACAATATATATATAGACATATAGATTTTTACCTTTACATTTCTATCAGTTTTTGATGATAAATTCCATTTCGTTTATACATATTCATGGTTACTTTTATGAAATAACAATGAAAAAAATAATCAAATAGGTTATTTTTTTCTTGCACTGATGACATTTATTTTTATATGGTAATAATATAAATTAAATTACTGTACATTACAGATGTTGAAGAGGCAATCGAAAAATCCGGATTAAAGAAATGATTTAAAGTTAATACGGTAGTTAATTTATAAAATGGCTTAGGTTTTTAGAATTTTCAACATGCACACAAATTTTAAAGGAGCTAGGAAGAAAGTATATCACGTTATACCTTTAGAACCTATTAGCCATCATAGAAATACACATTCAGGGTAAGTTTTATAACTGTTTTTATATTGGCTAATTTATTCTGGTAAGAAATTTTTCATGCGTTACTATAACATATGAACGATTTAAAATATTAAATATTTTTCCTGTAAGAAGTAATTACTTATAATGATCGATTTTTAGAGGAAAGATAATTTTTTTATGGAGGTTATATATATTATTTTATATATTTAATGCTGGAATCGAATAAAAAATTGATATATTTTTGTCAGAAAAATACTTTTAGTACTGAATAATGCTAACAGATGGCGTGAAGAGTAAATATATTAAATTTTGTTTTATAAAATATTATTTTATTCATAACTTAATAGTGAGAATCTTGCCCGAAATGAGGAAAGTAATGTTATTTCTTTCTAAAGCTTAATAATGTTCGTGATACGGATCGTAATAAAAAGCTTCATCATGCTTGAACATTGTTATCGCGTAGTGTCACGGAATATTGACTTTTTATTACTAAATTTTATATTTAATACTTGTGTATAACAAATCTGTTCTATGTAAATGTCAGGTAATTATAATAATTTCAGTTATGATGAGTAATGTTATATCATTTTTATTTTCAAGCTATTAAAAATAAAACACGTATTTTTATAGCCAAAATTATCATTAAAATAGTTTTTTATAACTATATTCTAGATTTGTTTACACAATATTAATTTAGTATTTCGTTACTTATTTATTTGAAATACATTAATTAAAATATCGAATTACAGAAAGATTTTAAACATCCGCAATTTATCTGAAATATTTCTAATAAAATGTTAAAAAGTTTTGAATTCTTAATTGTAAATTTATAGCTGCACGTTGCAAAATGATGATTTTTTTTAGTTTATATTTATTTATTTATTTACAAGATTTCAAACTGTCTTCTTTATATTATATTTTAGTATAGTTCGAAACATAAAATTTTATAAAAAAGTTTAAAGTTTAGCTTTGACAGTGTTTAAAAAAGTTCAGATGTTTTGGATAGATTTCTTTCTCTGTTCAGAACAATAGTCCAATACTGGTTGTCTTCTTTCATTGTTGCTTATACAATTCTCCCATCAATAATTCCACCATACCTGTCTTCATGACGTCATGTAGGAGAAGAAAATGTTTCAGATCATTTCTTTCCAACTTTCAATTCCTGCAGCTGTTACTGGTTTTTGTAAGAAGCAACATGAAAGAAGTTATGATTACTTTTATTCTTTTGCATTTTATAAACAATTGCTTCTTTTATTTTTATTTGATAAAATTTATAAAAATAATAATTATACATACGCACTTATAATCGTATTAGTTTTATTGAAATTTTATGTATACAATTGAGTGTAAAGTAAGCTTTTGTGATTTATATTTTTATTCTTGTTGATACGGATATTATCCGAGGATATTTATTATTATTATTATTATTAATAATAGTTTATAATAAAGTAGGTGTGCACTTTCAAAAAGATTTGTTGAAGATAGTTTGGAATCTAGTTATATTTTGAAAAATGATCATAGACATTTATGACAACGAAAATAAAGATATATGGTGCATAAAATATTTATGTTTTTGTAGTTCTCGAATGACATTTTATCACGTGATTGTTGTTGTTTAGGGTGGTTTTCTCTGTTTAATTAGAGCAATATTTCAATGAAATGATGCGAATAATTGCAAAATTATAATTGCTTTTATAAATACATTTGTAAGAGAAAAGTTTGCTTTTGACGTAAATCATTTTTCATCACGTAAATTGTAACGAATGTAAATCCATTCCAAACAATTTTATTATTATCATCATTTTTGATTATAAACATTTTATAGACATTATTACAAAAGTTGGTTTTAGCCATTGGTATAATAAATTAATTAAATCACTAATATTTAAATATTAATATTATAAATCGGTTTGTAATATCGTATAATATTCAATGAGAATCTACAGATTTTCTCTTATTTGTACAGTGTTCAGTTAATAAATAAAATTCTAGATTTATCTAATAATGAATTAAGTTTTTTTTCTTTTAGTATCAGTCGATATTTTTAGAATAAAGATTAATTTCTTAAGAAACTAAAGAAATATATGTGTTTTTTTTAAAATCTTTAAAGATTGATTTCTATTTTTAATTTTCACACTTGAATTTTTTAAACAATTTTCCAAGTCCTCTTGAGAACAATTCAATAATGTTATCAGTATTTTTAATTTAAAAGATTTCCATTCTTATTTTCTACAAAAATAAATATTCGTGATAGAGTGGACAATTACGAGATTTCTATATATCGAATGGTTAGTAGTACCTTCATAATTTATGCATTTATCGACTACCTTCAGGTTCATGCCATACAAATTATGACCTTTAACCTAGGAAATCAATAAAGTTGCATCAAATACGACAGCGGCGATTAACATCTCTTTATGTGACGAATAAGAATCATAAAGTCCGATTGGGTTATTTTTTTAAAAAGAAATATTTCCTTATTTATTATTATTTGATTTCATATGAGTTTAAATATGAATGATTTATATGGATTATTTAAATGAGATATTGACTTTTAAATGCTCATCCTCGAATAAATAGATCAAATANGGTTTACATATACTTTTTTACGTATGTAAAATGTATTTTTAACTAAAAATATTTAAAAAAGAGAGAAAAAATTATAAAAAATTATGAATGCCAAAACTAAAGGAGATAATGTTTGATAATATTTTTATTTCGAGTTAAAACGAGAACCAATATTAGCTTAGGCATTAATGCAATTCTGATGACTTCCTCCATTATTTCAGATTTTTCAAATTCTCTAGATTTAGTAACTAACCTCGTTTATTTTGAAATTGTGTACAGAAATGTAATTTTTTTCCCTGGAATATAATTTATTTATAATATAAGTTTATTGTATTTTAAAATTTTAATTACCTCGTTTAATAATTTTCGACACATATTCATTCCATTACACATCCGTTTATAAAAGTTTCAATTAAACTATGCTTAATAAAGTTACGAAGTTTTAGACAATTTGGAAATTTTCTATTCTGTTATTTAATTTAATAATAGATTATTAAAATATGGCCTGAAGTCACGTGATTACATAGTAGTTATCAGTCGTTCCCTTGTGTACTATAGATTGAAATGTTTCCAATTGATCAGAATGCAATGCATGCGGTGATGTTGGACTAAAGCTTCTGATTACCATAATATCCTTGAATAAATGGATGTCGTTAGAATATAATGTTTCCACTTTATGATTCGTGCTTAGTTACAAAACCAATCTGAATTCTATCGCAATACTATTCAGTAAAACTTCATTTCTTTTAATGATTTAATTAAATGCTCGTGTAAATATAATTTCATATTACTTTAAAAATTGAAAACAAATTAAATTTTAAGTAGATTATGTATTCTTTGTACGTTAAAAACGTCTAATCTTGTTATTTATTTGGCAATCAATGAAGAAAAAGAATTTACTGCATGTTTATAGAAAAGATTGTTTTTTAATATACTTATATATGCTTATATTTTTAAACGTAACAAAAACATGTTTATCATACAAAGAATTTTAATTAAACTAGCATGCCATTAATAAAAACGAAAGTTTTGATTTTATAATTTCGTTAATAATTTAGAAAACCGTTAAAAAATATACTTAAAAATTAATAAATTATATCCAATTATAAGCTGTATTGAATTAAATTAATTGCCTAATTTTTTCTGCACATTAAAACATGTAATTTTGCATGAATACGTTTTAAAAATAAAGCAATATATTGCTTAACTCACAATTTTTATATAGGAACAAGATTTAAGAGCATCAACCATGTTATACAGTAATAGCAAATATAGACCGCTGAATGGACGAGACGGTTAAGGCGTTAGCCTATTGTTTTGGGAGGTCCGAGTTGCATCTAGGCGAGTCACTCCATGGGCAGCAAGTCCTGGATATGTCGGGCCCATCCCCCACTATCTATTGTCCCCATTAAGGGCCTGGTCGAACCCACAATAGGTATAGGAAAAAAGGCCCTCAAAGTGTCTACAGAACAGAAAAAGCTAATAAATAAATAAATAATTAAATTATTATATAATTAATTAGGTTTTAAAAGATAAGTTAATCTTTTAACTTAGTATACAATATATTTGTATATTCTACATTTTCGAAAACTAATTAAAACATGATTATTATTTGATTAAATATTATAATATACGCTTATTAGTTTTAAGGTAGAAAGGGTAATTAGCATTTTAATGAGTACGTAAATTTTATTTATATTAACAATCATTAGAAAGTACAAACGTAATAGTTTTTGTTTATCGAAATAACAAAGTACATTTTAGAAAATAAAAATATTTAATTTTAGTTAAATATCTGATTTAAAGAGTTAAAAGAATAATTTCAAATTTTTATTCTAATTAATTAAATAAAGCTAATAAATTTGTGTTCTTAGTAATGATACTTTATAACCAAAAGAATTAGTTAAGAAAATTAAATTAATTAATTAATTAAAAAAGTACAAAACTCTTATTTTGTACACTAAACAGAATTCTAAAAAGTACATGCAAATATTTATTTAGAATTCTAATTCCAGAGAAATTTGTATTTTCTATAACTTACAATTTAATAGCAATAAAAACTATCAGGTAAGAATATCGTTATGACGGTTGCGATATTTTTCTATTAACATATTTATGAACAATAAAATTACTACATAAATAATAAAAATTTTAATCCAAACATTGTTTTTATAGCAAATATTCCAGGTAATAGCATGTTAATTGATAAATAATTCAGGATAAGAAAAGATTACATAGCTAAAATTAAATTAAACTTTCATTTTATTTTAAGAACAAATAAGAAAATTACTAGTTTCACAGATATTAGGTAAGATCTTTTTGTTTTTCCTCAATGTTAGACGGTAATAACAAATATTTATATAAATTTTCAATAAATTTAATCTTTTCTGCAGTGTAATAAACAAACATACATTTCAAATGGATTAAAAATAATAAAGTACATTCGATAAGAGAATGAGTGAAATACAAGTAACAAATTCCTAAGCAAGTCAACATTTGTTCAATCGTTAATTGAATTTGCTATGCTCTTACGATAAACAGAAATGAAATTACAGTTAATTAAACATATAAAAAAATATTTCGAAAGCAACAGAATGAAAACATTAACTATGTATATTTAATGCTGAAATCTACCACATATACTTTATTTTATTTACTTAGAAATCATAAAGAATATCTGATTAAAATCAAATGCTGCAATGTAAAATGAAAAACTGAACTTGTAAATTACCCTAATTAAATATACGGTTGGCTTTTATGAGTAAAATAGAAGCACGTAGCTGTATAATATTTTCTTTGATAAGAATAAACTATTGTCTTTATTAAAATACTTAATTATTCTGAATTATTGTACAATTTTATACACAACTTTAAGGACTTTAAACTCTTTTATAATTATTAAAATATTTTAGGTGAAATTTTGACAATTACTCAGGTACGAATTCTGAAATGATGATATAAAAATTTATATATTTGTAAGTTTAAATACTTGAAATTCTTAATTATATCTTCGTACAACTTCAGATAACAATAAAAAGAAATTTTGATATATTTAAACTGAGAGAATATAAATAGAAGTGAAATATGTAGAGAATGTATATTTGTTATTTTTAATGCTACCAGACTTATATTAATTGCTAAGAGAATTAGAAAGATATATAGAATCCATTATAGTTTAGCTCTTTTGATGTCTGTCTCTATAGTCTGGCAAATTTATATCCACGATTATAATGTAGATGTATAGTGATTCCATTGGTTATCCCTCTACATTCTAATATTATTCCTCATTTCTCATTTCGTCTAGAAAATAAGTGAAGTTTGATTAAATAAATATAACTAAACAGCTATTTTAGATATAAAACTTTTACGTACTTTTTTGTACTTAATTGAAATTATTTGTATGAAATTGAATTACACGATCAATTATTAAAATTTTTAAATAATGCCAGAAAATATGTAACATTTAAACCGAATTTTCTTTTAAAAGCTGCACCTACATATGCTTGTCTATCGAAAAAATGTATTTAGTTTTCACGTTTCTTAAGAGTTTTTTAAAATAATTTTTTATTTGATTTTATTTTTTAAATCTAAAGAACAAATACCTCTTAACATTTAGTAAACATTTCATCGATTTTATCAAAAGGTTAATTTATTTAATAACTTATATTTTTAAACGTAACAAAAACATGTTTATCATACAAAGAATTTTAATTAAACTAGCATGCCATTAATAAAAACGAAAGTTTTGATTTTATAATTTCGTTAATAATTTAGAAAACCGTTAAAAAATATACTTAAAAATTAATAAATTATATCCAATTATAAGCTNTACATTTCATAAATCTTTCACTTAATAAAACATATATTTATAAATATATTTATTTGTATATAATATCATATGACATCCAATCAGCAAATATTTATTATTAATTTCTTTTTACAGTTTCTAAGAGTTGCATTTACCAATTTTTAATTAATAAATTTATTATATATACAATTATATTTACCACTTTTAATGGCATATTATACCATTTAAATGAAATAATATGCCAACATTAAATAGTTTAAATGAATGCCACTATTTCTCTCTCCGATTTTAAAAGAAATATATCTTAATTTTTTTCCTTGATGTTTTGAAATATTTTATTCATTGTGTATTTGTTTATTTAATTCTTACAAATAATCATGTGAATACAAGCTTTTAAAGAGTTTATTAACCTAATAGGAAAGTAAATAAGCGTAAATGTTATGGCAGTCAGTCAATGGCATTTAATTCATTAAAGTATTTTTTTCACAAAAATGAAAATAACATCTATACCGGAAAGTAATTGAAACAGAGTACTTCTTGTAATTGAAGCATGAGTTTTTTATCAGTAATCACATAAATAATTTGAAATATGAATTATATATCCAAAATATTTAAACCTGGCCGGATGGCAGAGGAGGTTAAAGAGTCACCTACCGTTCTGGAGGATCCAGGATAGTATTTGGACGGTCAGTCTTGGATATATCGCCTTGTCCCTCATCATCCAGCAGAGGCTAATCATTGTGGCCTGGCCGAATGGATCTTCCACCCTTTCCACAAGGTGGAAAGAAAAATTTCATCCTTAAACATTAACTATTGAAACCAATTCTGTATAGCATGCTATTGAAATGCTTGCAGTACATTAAAATTTACGAATAAATTCGACGTAAGGATACAAGACAAATTCTTTTAAATATATATTTTAAAATATTTCTAACAATGATTACAATACGAATGATTATTTTGTCATACAGAATTGCATGACAAAACAATAATAATGATGTTTTCATTTCAGATGTAAACACATTAACAAACAAAAATTTAAAAATTAGATATGTTATTATTTAATTAAGTGATCGAAATATTGTTTATTCTATAAAATGCTTTAACCAGTTAAACCCCGAGAAATTTTTCTTACTCACACAAATCGACACCAATGTTTCATAGTATATTATATCATGCATTTCAGATGGATCTGATTCTTTATTAAGGAGATAAATCAGATGATCTCGTCGTGCGAAATAAGACATTTCTTCAGATTGTCAATATGTAGTGAAGCTACCCAATGAGGCATATCTTTAAGTGAATCCGTTTACGAACATAAGATAAAAATCTTATAAACGTATTTTATTACCTAAATCTGCTTTTACTCTGCCAACACATCTTCAATTTTAGAAGCAGACAATCCATATAACTAACCTTGATTTAAAAATGCAAATGCTGGACTTCGAACTCGCATTTGAGTTATAAATAAACACTTGGCTTTATTTCCATCATTTTAGTTGATACGTGACGACAGCACGTTTCGGGCATAAAGCCCCTCAACAATGCAGCACGTTTCGGGCAAGCCCCTCAACAACAACAAACAAACAACAATGCCAATGCTTTTAATTTTCTGTAAAACAGTCTAATAGAACGCTTAATTTAATTTTGGCAATCGTAACTTTGCACATTTCATCAATTGGTAAGAACTCATCCAACCATTTTATTCTGTAAATGACATCTTCGTAATGATATTTTTTAGCATGAATTCACATATTTTCACTAATATATCTGAATTTTTATAGTTTATTCATCGTATCTAGAGAATATCCTGTATTGAACAATGTGTAATATGCATAATTAAATATATTGTATATACATTTATCGACATGATATTATTTCTTATTGATCATTTTATAGAACCGAGTGGATAAAACCACTAAACATGGTTCGCGCTTCATCAAAGGGCTATGTGCAGTTTTTCGGGTTTTTTCACGTGTCAAATACCTACCAGAGGACTATTTCATATTAAAACTCCTCCCTGGAGGCATTCCTTATTTGGTAGATAGCCCAAGTGTTGCGTTTCCTTATTCCATCAATTCAATTCAATCCAATTTTTATAGAATCGAAAATTACAGATATTTACGATTACCAATAGAGAAATGATTACAAATCAAATAATAATTAAGTTACTCTGTAATCAATAAAGAACAGATTTTGCTGAAATTGCATTTTTCCAAACATTTTTTTTTTTAATATTTTGATCAAAGACTTTTCTGTTGAAATGCTATTCACCCATGTTTTTAAGATTTTGAATTTACATATATTTTGTAGCTACGGAATTTTTGTCAAAATAAGCAATTTAAACAATCAATAAAATAAAATGTTAGATTTCAAATAAAAGCATTTTAAATTTAAATAATAGTTGTGGACATTTGAAGACACTACATGAATAACTTCGTGCTAAATGAAAATATAAAATATTTTAATATTTCTATCTCTAACTCAATAGGCATAAAATGTCTTTACAGAGTTTTCGATTGATTAATATTATTTATTCTTAATAATTGTTAATTTGATTGATTAATATTGTTAATTAGTTTTTCTCATGTTTTTAATTTAAGGAATTATTCCTTAAATCTAAGAATTTTATGCAATGCAATATTGAAATAAAATTTAAGTTAAGAAGAAAAATTTATCAACATTTAAAAGAGCACTGTGACACTGTTAATCACAATTGAAATGCTCATTAAAAAGGACTCGAATAAAACGTAAAACTTAAATACAGGAATAAATTTCAAAAATATCAAACGTAGCCAACCAAATCAGAGTTTCATCTATGACACGTAATCTGTAGTTTGCCGATAGGCAAACAACAAACCGAAAGTTTCGCCATTATTTCTCTCGCCTTTCCAAGATTTAATTGAAGATTTAAAGTACTTTCAGCACATTTTGGCTTAAAAGTTTATCGTAATCTGCATATATTTTGAGAGTAGTTATATATTTGTTAAATATTTTCATAGTTACTTTAGTGTTTATAGTCGTTTCAGACAAAAATAATTTCTATTTCGGATGATAATAATGGCAGCATATATGGTTCCGTTATAGTGCGCTTCGATTTTGCTTTTTGAAAATTTTTTTAATTAAAATTTTTTTATAATTTTTATTCCAAGTATACGACTTGCGCATAGCCAATCAACGCAATTAATTTAAAATTATTCTTTGTTTTGTAAACATAGTGTTGTTCATAAATTACGTAACGCAGATATGAATGGGTTGATATGCGGATGATCGTTACGATGCGTTACAAAGGAGGGGTTGGGATGTTTACAAAAACGTTGCGTAATGCTAGGATCTCAGCCCTTGGATAATGGAATGATTCATTTTTGTTTTAGAAGAGTTGTATACAAAACCGTACTGCTCAGGACACTACGTAAATAATAAAATAACGCGAGATACAATACAGTACCTTGTGCTGTATATTATTCCTTAGTACAATTAAAGGAGTCAATCTAGGATATGCGTTACATAATTTATGGAAGATCCATATACTGATTCCTAAAGATCCTTATAATTATTTAACTGTAACAAAAACAAATACAATCCATATTAAAATATGAAAAAATTTAATACAAATTATATTATGTAGTATAAATATTAAGGGCGTAATGTGCCGCACGTCTGCTAGTACAGTATTAAAATATTCTGATTAAAGGATTATTTCGATATTATACTTCAATTTTCATTATATTATATTGCATTTAGAATCATAATGTTTAGAAATTGTATTAGGATCAAAATCAAAGAACTTTATTAATAGTGTTCAGTTTGTCGATTTTCAATCTTCATTCTTCATATTGAAATATACGTGACAGCGATCACAATTCCAATGATAGAATTTGTACTTTTGAGAGTTGTTAAAAGCTAAAATGAGTAGTAATCTGCGATTTACATTTAGAAGTTTTTATATTTTAAAGATTGTTTTAATGGAAAAGTTTTCATAAATTTATGGAATGTAAAAAAAAAGAAAGAAAGAAAGAGCCAATGTTAATTTGCGTGGAATATTCCTTTTAACTATGTCTAAATTTAGAATATATTGTAAAAGAATTCTTAATGATTGCTTCAGAAATTTAGTCAATTATTTCCTCACTAGATAATTAATGTCTAGGTTATAGTTTACTTCGAATGCTTTCAAATATTTCAAATTTTCTAAGGATCGCTAACAAGATTTTGTTTTCCTTAATCACTCATTCAAACATATTCTCTCTTTCCTTTATTTATTTTTTTCTTTTGTAAATATTCAATGAGTTAAACATTATTTTTTATTGATAAAGACGAATCAAACAAAGAAATTGTTAAAGAATTAATTTATTTTGATTAAATAGAAAGTTTTAAAGATATTTTTCATTTTTTTTCATTTTTTCATTGTATCACATACCAGATGTTTATGCCAAATTTGAATGTTTCGGTATCATATTAATTTAAATTATGTATTATATATCAGTTTTTAATGATGTATCGTGGTCATATACTATTAATTAAAAGATTCAATAAACTAGTGTTTTCTAGAAACCGTGTTTACATATGTTTACATTTCACAACGACGATTGGTCGCGGGTTCATATCTCATCAACGGGTCCAACGAGAAGTTTTCCGGGTTTTCTTCGAGTTTGTAACACCTAATTAGGAGTTAGTTTCCCGTACAAGATCTTTCCGGGAGGTACTGTACTTCCCTTTGACCCTCTTGGCAGATTGCCCACGTGTTCCATCGCCTTATCCAATCAATCCTTAAAAATTAAAAACAACTTTAATTAGTTTACTTTTTCTGAAATACATGCGTTATGCGATAATATTTTATTTTCTTTTGTTTTGAAATTAATGAATTATTATCGTTATTCTTATAAATTTTGTGATAAAAAGTTTTAATGAATATTAAGTATGTAAGATTGTCTTGAAGGCTGTACTACCGAAAATATCAGGGCACGAAAAAGTTTCGCTTGCATTTGTAAAGGGGCTATGCTATAGATCTGGGCTACGTTTTTCTCCCCGTAGATTCTATTAATTTAAATTTAAAAAATATTTATTTGAGCATATTTATATTTTATAGAAATATAAGTTTAGTTTTATTTTTAGTTTAAAAAAAAGTAATAATATTTAATGTTCAATTCAGCATTCATTTATATACTGTATGTAATTGTAATTGATTTACATAAAATAAAATAGAAACATAATTATAATATATGTAAAATAGTTTGTCAATTTTTGTATATTTAAAATTTAATTGCTGTTTTTTGCAACTTTTGGAAAATTATATTGAGATATTTTGTTATTATTTATGGTTCTAACATCCATTCCTTGAAAATCAAATAGTCTAGTCTGGAACTCATCTTATTTTCGACCATGACAAACAAAACTAGAGATGTCAGGTTATCAAAAAACTATTTTTCGATCGATATTTTATTTTGTATAACGTATAAGTCTGTACAATTTTGACCTTTAAAACCGAACTTCAAAATCTAGTACAATTTAATTGCAATGAATTTCCGTGTTATCCGTTTGTTATTGTTTAATTGCCTAGACGATAATTATTTTTGCTATTACCATTCACAGTTGTAGACTACATTTATTTATTTATATATTAGATTTACAACAAATTAAACATTGATTTTATAAATACAAGTGACTTTTTCTATTTTTTTTTTAAATCACTGTCTTTAAATTTGAAGCATTTTTTATTCGATTAACGAGCAAAGTAAAATTGGGTTATTTCTAAGGACAGAACATGCAGATTTTGGACTTGCCATGAAACTTTTTCAAATAACCGATTGTGTCATTTGCTAGGCTCTATTTTTAATTCTTACACATATAAATAGATTTTTCTCATCTAGTGCTTTCAATTCTAATACAGACGATGTTTAGACTCTAAAAGTTTAAAAATTTTTGCAATTAGAATATAATTGTAATAAAATAGTATAAAATTAGCATTAAAATTGTATTAAGAATTACATACAGTGCTGTTTAATAAAGCTGCTAGAATACAGTAAAAAAAATTCTACTTAATATAGAATAATGCAGGTTAATATATATCAGTATTGTGTACAAATCAAGCGATCATATGTACTGAATTGAACTTATGAATAAATATTTAGACAACCGGATGGCCGAGATAATTAAGGTGTCATCCCATCGTTCTGGAGTTCCGGGATTAAGTCAGGCCAAGAAACCCCAGGAATTTTTCGGAGATGGTCTGTTTCGATAGGTTGAGACCTGACCATCTGATTTCCGCATTGTGGGCTTGATTATGAAAAACCAAGTCAACAATGCCTTGTAGACTTGGATTTTTTCATGTCCAAGAGAAGTGGGCACTAAGAGGGCCTTTTTTTATACCACGATGGGTACGGAAAATTCCCTTTTTGGTACCCATAGGATGAAAAGAGTTGAAAACACAAATAAATATTTTATATTACTGATATTAAAGAAGTGAATCAAGGAATATATAACTTCGTTTACTTACTACCGACATTAGTTTTTTTTAAAATACAAGTTAAATATGAATATAATGAAATATAAGCTAACATTTAATATAAACTATTATTTGAAAAAATGGTTTGTGAAGTTTTATATATGAATTTATAAATGAATACATATAAATAATTATTTATATGTAAAAAAAACTTATAAATTGTTTACATTAATATAAATATATTAAATTTGTATTTTAAAATAATGTGAGAATAATATTCTACGGAATTAAAATGAATTCTGTAATTAAAAATTTAAATTATTTTAAATATAAAAAATTTATAGTTTTAGTTCGATTCAAAACATTTGAAAATTGTTAGGGATCTCGGTACCAGGCCTTTTGAAAATATAATATCCAAAGGGATATAAATTGTTGAAGTTCTGCCTGATCACTAACACTCATGGGTTACTCGTAATTAGCCATGTGTTCAACTCGCATCAATGGCAGTGAACTTTAAAACGATAGACTCTGCTAGTACGGATGATGAATGAGTATAATCCCGAAATTATTTATGAAAAGCTATTTAGGTCAGTTCGAATTTGTATCCATTATGATGGAAGAAAGTAAATACTGTACTATATCGAGTGATCATTCCTTCGACTGAAGATAAAGTAAAATATATTATGAAAGAAACATTTTAATTAATATATTAATGTAACAAAACAATTTTAAAAATAAATGAAAATGTGTTCTCATAATTTGTAAGTAAAAAGTGCTTTTATTGTTTAGATATTTTAGAATATTTGAAATGAAAGAAATTAAATACATTTCGGCAAAATTTACACTACAGTCTTTCAAGTATAGAGAAGAACCACTGTTAAAAAAGATAGAAAATGATTCTAGTAGAAAAGTGATTAAAATATTTAGGCTATATATTTATATATTACAGTAGAGTCCCGAAAACTCTGTCTAATGTGGACCGAAGGGTGGCCGAGTTTGTGAAAATGCCGGGTTATCGGGAATGGGGTTAAAAATGAATAAGTACGAGTGTTTCCTCAGAAAATACTGTACTGTACTTGTATGTATTGTTTGCTTGAGAATACAACAGAGAATAAACTGCTCAAATACCTTTAAACAAAGGAAAAGTACGTTCTTTATGAAGGCCTAGAGCCTTTACTACATGAAAATGAAAATTAATGAATACACAGTGTACAGTAATTTACCTGATAAGACAGACCTCAGAAAAATACTTTATGAGGCATAAAGCTGTCTATAATGAAAATTAACTAGGGGTTTTTTCGCCCTGCTAAGGTGTGGCCGAGTTATCCTGACTGCCGGGTTATCGAGCGCCGGGTTTTCGGGATTCTACTGTATTATATTTTATTTATTTATTACGTTTTTAAAAATAATTAAAAGTTAATGATAGTGTGACAATGCGCGAAGGGGCCCCTGTGCTTCGGCACCACTTGACCGAAGAGTCGACATCGCGTTGGCGATGACTAGTTCGTCAGGACTGGCATCACTATGTCTTTTGAACAGACACAGAAACCGCTATGTTCGCTTTTACGCTCGAGCGGTCGCGTTTATAGGTGCTCGGGCCCGGGATGGAGATGGCCTGAGAGACAACCGGAAGAAGTGAGTGCACTTCACTACGAATTTAACAATTAACAATACTCGTTTATTTACACAGCAATAATACACATAAGTTATGTTAGGAGCTTAGCTTGCTGCTAATTTTATAACACAATATGGAAAAAAAGGTAACCCTTATCGTTAATATTGCGGGTCCCTGACCGCGAGAGAGAGTTTAGAATCGTCTGCGCGTCGACAAATACCTTAGTAAAATCGAGGTTGATCCTTGTTGGAAATCAAAGAATCGGAAGATCGATGTTTTGCTGGTCCGCAAGGTTGTCCGGGAGAAGCTTCGACGAATCGGAAAAGTGTGAAAGTCTCTGGATGCCTTAAGATAGGCAGAGGATTGGCGACAGCTACTTAAGCGGTATCCAAAAGGGATCGGGCGCGAGTCCAAAAATAGTGAACTCAGATGACGACGATCTCCCTCTGTCATCGTGGGACCTTACCTGTTATCTGGGATTCTCCCCGTTTCCCCCTTGCCCTTCTTTGGCAATGTTGCAATGCCTATGTCCAATAGCAAATTCTCGTCGCCGATATGTTCGATGTATCATCTTGAAAGAGAAGTAACTCTATAGAGAGATAATATCATATCCTTTACAGTTTTAACAATCGTGGGAAAAATTACAGCAAGTTTTTATTTCAAAAATTAAATTTTCACCTGCAAATATTTTTGTCAAGTCAGGGCTCTCATAATAGTAAGTTTTATTACGCAAAACGTAGAATGCAAATCCGCGAATTAAATCATTCATTACACAAGATAAATGTCATGCAGGGGCGTAACTACAGGGGAGGTAGAAGAGTCACTTGCCATCGGGTCTAGCGGATTGGGGGCTGACTTAAGTGGATTTATTTCTACGTTATTTGTTTGTCTGCTAAAATAAATCACTCGAAGTCGGATAAGAGAAAGTAGTTTTACTTGGTTTTAATCTGGAAATTATTTTATTAATTTTTAGAATTTACATAAAAAATTTTTATGAATTTTTAACCGATCCCATTGTTTTAAATTTTGTGAATATATTTATAGTGGATTTCTTTTTTTCGATTTTTTTCATAAAACTCTATTTTTCTTTCGATTTCATATAACATATTACTATGTTAGATTTTTTATTTACCAACTTCAAACGCAATCACAAACCAGTTTAGCCGTTTAAAGTCTTAATTCAGAGGAGGAAACTCTCGTAACTGTTTGCCTCTGGAACCACTAATTTGAAATTACGCCACTGATATCATGCTTGATCGGTTCTTACATACCTTAATAAAAAAGACACCACTGTAGAAAATATTTACATTATAAATTTGGCTAATGATTTAAATATACAATAGAATACATTTTTGATAGATAGAAAATTGTAACGAAAAAGAAAATCTACTCCGAAGAAATGATTCCGAAAAGTAATTGTATGCATTGTCAATAATAAGAATTATCGATAACTGATTTCTAATTCGATTAAACATTCTTTTAAAGGAAATATATATATAAACAGAATGTTCTATTTTAAACGGAACAGTCAAATAGCTCGCAAGTTAAGCGATACCGATACAGAAAAATTACTTTTAATAAAAACTATAAAGACCAGAAAGGGGATACCTGAATTGGATTAGTTTCCCATAAAAGATCATCCCAGTAGGCACTCCTTCTTGGCAGATCGCTGTGTTGCGTTACTCTATTCCATCAATTTTAGAAGAGGAAAAAATGTGACTATGTTAATTTAGTCAAGAACACGTATAGCTCTATTTTTGGCAATTGACAGAAAATGTAGCTCCATTTTTTGTTTTTTAAATGTAAGCCCTACTCCCAAGTTCATCATATTAAAGTACACAAAAAATCATGCTCAAAAATGTGCCATGTTGATAAGTTTTTATGCGCTCTTAGCGACACCGTTTAATAATGTGTGTACTACCAGCATTACCTATGCCTAAATTGTAGCTAATGGAGGTTGCACAATTGAATTTATATCTTTCTATGAAAATATTGTTCGGTTTGTTCGTATGATTTATTTCACAATTTTTGGCTTCAAACACCATTATCCAAATGTGTTTCTTATAATATGAAGTTTATTTCAATATTTTATTAAAAAAACGGTTTAATATTATCACTATTTTTCTCAAGGCAAGGTCTTACTATTTGCAAGAAATTCCTAAGAGCTGCAAACAAAACATGTTGAGAAATGTTTTCGCAAGTGTTCGCTCTTTCATGTTTTGTGTTGTTGTTGGTAGTTTACGATACACTATATCTTTGATGTAATCCCAAATGACGAAATCGAGTAGTGTTAGGTGAAGCGATCTCACAGGAAACAGGTCCTCCTTGACTTATCCAGTTATTGGAAAGATTTAGTCAAAGTAAATTCTGATATCTCGAAAAAATGCGATGGTACTCCATCATGCTGTTTTTTTATTACTCAAAATTTAAGTCGACATTTTCTAGCAACAGAATTATTCATTTTTCAAAAACTACAGTGTTTTCAAAAAAGTATGGACTAATGAATTCTCTATTCATAATGCCACACAAAATGCAATGTTTCAGTAGTGCTACACGCTAATATGATCTTGGGGATTTTTGGGTGACCAGTAATGACAATTGTGGCGATTTACAGTTGTATTGGTATGAAACTGTTTTATCGCTAAAACGTACACTATTAAAGAAATTGGAATTGTAATTGTTGCAGACAAATGAATTTAGTTTGTGCTTGGTCTTGTATAATATGGTATGGATGATATTAAATGAGTTGTTCTCAAAATCCGATGTGCGGTCGATCTAAGAAGCATTCTACCTGTAGAAGATTAATTTCGGATCATTTTGTATTATTACCAAAATGATCCGAATTACACAAAATGATCCGAAAACTAAACAATTTACATAATAATATAAAAATAGAATATCAACAATTTCGTCTGAAGAGTAATTGAGTGTTATTGCAACGTAAAATGATATGAAGATTAGCAAACACTAATGAAACAATTCAAACCACGAAATAAAGAGAAGTCGAAACAAACTCAGTTAAATCGTTTTTGCTTTTTGTTTTAACTTCTCAAGTTTTTGCCAGGAAGAACAAAACATCAAACCGTTTTGTTAATACAATCAAAGCAATCAATAATAGCTATTAGTGTTTATAATTCACACACACAAATTATAAAGATATGTAAGTCCAATTGTGCACTTTTCATTAAGTACAATTTAGGTATAGGTAGACTAGGCAGGCTTAGGCATTAACAAACAGTATCGCTAAAAGCGCATGAAACATGTCAACATGGTGTATTTTTAGCATGTTTTCTTTTATGTATTTTAACATGATAAACTCAGAAGTAGGAGTTTCCATTTGAAATAAAACTAAAATTTCTATCAAATCTTCAAAAATATGAAATTTATGTAATCTTGACTAAAATAGTTACATATCTTTCTTTGGTCTGTACAATTTTTCTTGAAAATATTTTTTCGGCAAAGCTTACTTTTCGAGATACAGTATTTCGCTGTTCCGTTTAATACCGTACAGGCTATATAGGAATCAAATTGAGGATTTGGTGAAATACTAAATTTGAATATTTTGAACGAGCAAATTTCTATTGTATATTCATCCAGTATAATATTTTATATAAGATACACTCTGGTAAAAGTGAATTGTAAATTTATAAAAAAAAATAATTTCCTATTATAATATTAACTGAATTACAATTAGTTCTTAAATTCAATATTGATGCTGAAATTGACATTCTACGGTAACATTCAACTATTCATAGTAACATTCGATTAATTTTTAAAGTTACATGAATAGAAATATCATATATTTAATAAAATGTATTCATTTCTATTAGAAAAATTGTTTTCATATTAAAACTGAATGATTAGGCTGCAATTTGAAAAAATTGTAGACTTATAAATTCCCACTGTCATCTGTCAGTTTGTCTGTCTTTCCTGAATCTCGAACACGGAGTTAGATAGATAAAAGACGAGACTAGATATGGAAACCTCAGGGATAGGAGGATCCTGATTATTCTATATACGAACTATGTACGAACTTCCTATGAAAACCGGAAGTAACGTTATTTCAATTTAAATATAGTTTTAAATATAATCTTTTGTGGACAATACAATAATGATAACAGGAGCTTTAAATAATGTAGAATTAAATGGATCTTGAATACATCTTCGATATTAAATGATATTTGTACAATTCAAATTTTGGAATCGTTTCTCAAATATTTACAGTTTTTATTTTTTTTTAACGAACTTATTAATCATAAATTCTGATTAAAACACATTGAAAAAATGACAAGTTAATGGTGATCACGAGATGAAATAAATCTGCTTACGAGAATAGAATACTTCGATTTAGTTGTTCTCGTGATATTTAATAATATAGGAAATGTAGCTAAAGTATTTCACAGGGGTAAGGCGAATTTAGAACATTTTCAAGAGAGTGGGTGGGCAAAAAATCAAAAATTAATAATTTACTAAAACTTATTATTATTGTTTTTATAACTAGTATAATAAATTTATTCAGTTAGAACAATTTATTTGCGAATTAATTAGAAATTTTCTGACAAAAGTACACAAAAGTACATGTAAAAGCTATTTATATCCTAAGAAAACCGCTATAATCTTTATGACTGCCGGCCGGATGGCCGAGGCAGCTTACAGCTCTGGGAAACCTTGAATCTTTTCCGGGAAGGTCGAAATTCCCAGGAATTTTTTGGGAGTGGTCTGTCCCTCATTATCCAGTAGCTCCATTGTGGCCTGACCGAACCGAGGACGGGCTTAAAAAAGGTCGTCTAGTATACGTAGAACACAAACGTATTTAATGATTACCAGTAAAATTTCACACGTAATCATTAAACATCGTTATACAACTTACCAAGTGTAACTGTGTTGCCGCAAGTCTCAACCATAGACTATTCAAAAACTTTCTTTTAGAACGCGATTATGTAATTTATTACAGTCACTTTAGTTGGCTGGGCAGAGAGGATACAGTAAAGCGAGTCTAATCGCTTCTAGGAAAATAAAAAGATCCATGAAAAGGAAGGAAAAGAATGTTACTTATTTAGAGAAATCCGAATAGATAAATGATTTGGACTTTTTGTAGATGTGACAAAATATCTTGTTGACCTAAATTTCAAAGTGCATGGGAAAGACCATATTATTATTGAAATTATTTAGGTACTCGATGAAAAGTTAAATCTGTTTAAAAATTAATTAGTTAATGAGAATGTCGTTCATTTCAAAACATTATTGAGAGGAAAAAGACAAAAATAGATACTGTATTGAAAAATATTAATTTTCATTACTCATTAGTATATTTAAAAAATGATTTAAAGAAAGATTTATTAATTTTAGAAATAACGAACGATAATAAAAATGTTTAGTAATTCTTTTTATTACTGTATTGTTAAAAATGTTGAAGATAAATTAGAACTACTTGTTCTTTAATATAATAGCTCTGTGAAAACAATCTACATTGAAAATAATAATCTTTTTAACATTTTATGAAAAAAGATACTAAGGCTGAAACTTATTCTAATTTTACAAAACTAGTTCTTCAAAAAGTGTTTCTATTTTGCAATGCATATGTTGTACTTATGAACTGTTCTTTCCAGAAATGAATTATTATGCTTAACAGATAAACATTTGAGTGATGTATTATATCAAGCATTTCATCCGATAACAATTTTACTTTCTACAAAAATGTTAATAAGTGTTTTATAGATATTTATATTACATAATAATTTTATTTCTAACTTAATTTTCTTTAATATAAGATAAAAAAGATGGAAACTTTACGGGTCAAGGTAGAAAAAGACTTAATCTTGATTTGGATCCTTATTAATTTGGATAGGGCATGCCTGTTTAGAGTCAGTTAGAAAGGTTAAGTCGATTTACAAACTATTATTGTAGTTTTAAAGGCTAAATTTGGCAAAGTTTATTTTAAAACACATAAACCAGCGCAGTCTACTAAATTTTAGAAATAAATTTACGATCACCTGGATATCGGATCTGTATATCTTATAAAAAAACCGATGTACATAAGAATCTTCTGTCCGGATAATCAACTTCCAATATTCTAAATTGATATTCGAACACGAAACAATGTATGGTACAGTTCATTTAAAACAATTCATGCCTTATCGTAAAAGCAATTATTTCGAATCATTGATAAGACTATGCAGCATAAAGAAGATATTCTAAAAAATTAGCTTATTATTAGGGAGAATAAATTTGTGACAAAGATTGACAATGGGGTTACATCATTACATCATTGAAGCGATATCGAAAAACGCATCGGAGTTTTCTAAGAGAAAATCTTTTATTAATAACTTTGAAAAGTTTTTTGAACAATGCTAACTCGGCAGTACGAGAATTGCATATCAGAATTTATCAATTTTAATTACATGTGTATTTATAGTACAACAAATAATATTGGTAATTCATAGTTTAAAACTTCTTGTATAAAATTCCATAAATATAAAGTAGAACCCGTTTAAGAAGTTTCGCATGAAAGGTTTCTCCGCAAAGATATCCAAATTTTCCACTCCCAGCATTTACAATATAAGATATGTGTTAAAATTTCGCGCATAACAAGTTCTCGCGTAACAAGTTTTCTCGTGTAAAATATTCCAAAATATCGGTCCCATCGACAATATTTTCTCACTTAAGAAGTTTCCGTTGGAAATCTTTTTCCTCGCCATAATTTTACCACTTATAAAAACAGTAAAGTTTGAATAAAGTAACTCTAGATATTTACCATATTGTGTATCAAACACCTGCACATCTGAAGTTGTCGTTGATTTTGCACGGGATAGGGTCTTATTGTTTTGATCACACTCCCTATCCCGTGTTGTCCATTAACATCATATCTACACCAGACATTTAGGCATCTGCTATAGTAAGTGCATTTTACTATGTTACACTATGCAATGGTATATTACCTTGATATTGAAATAAAATTAAATATACAAATAAAATAATTATTCTTTTCTCGCCTAAGCAGTTTTTACAGCAATTTCTTCAAAAACTTCTTAACAGGGTTTTACTGTAGTAAATTAATACATTTGAACTTGCAANGTCTGTTAGCGTTGGTCAGTAGTAGTCCAAATTCAATACGAACGTTTGTTTCTTGAAAATCTGATCACGATTTAAATACAGTATTTACTTTTAATATTACCGATATGTCATCGAAAAGAAAACGTGTTGTATTATCATTAAAAGACAAAATAAAATATCTGTTTCCATTATCCGGATTTTTTCTTATCCGGACTACCTTTTTCCCCAATTAGTCCGGATAATCGAGGTTCTACTGTAGTTCTAGATTTCAGTCAGAGATATTTGTATATAGGAAATCATATATTTGAAGAAAATAATAATTCTACTGATATTTTTTTTTCCTTTTATCTTTTTCCTTTCTGTGGACATTAAGGTAATCGTTTTCAAAATTCATAGTGGATCTCGGCCAGCCAAAATGAGAGCGGCCGGGTGATTAGAGATGGAGCCGACATATCTGGAATAAACCGCTATTGAAAATTCTGAGGAGTTGCCTACCTGGATTTGATCCCGGGTTCGACAGAGCAGTAGACTGTGGGACCCTCTGGCAGTCTCTTTGACTATCTAAAGAACAAAACTTTACTATTTTATTAAATTAAAATTATCAAAATTATTTTCTACAAAGACACAAAAAATATTTCTCCTATTACGCTATAAAATTATAAAAATAGTTTTAAGATTTATATGAAATTAAAAGCGCAAAGATTTTATTTTTCTATATAAATGATTAAATATAATTATGAGCAGGATGTTAGGTGATGTTTGATATTTTTGTTACGAAAATTTTTCATACAAATAAGATTTATTCACAAAATCATGTTACGAAAAAATCGAACAGCATATAAATTGTCATACATCTATACTGACATAAGTCAAGTAATATTACTGTCGTAGGCAAATTGGAAAGTTCGGCTCATTGTAAAGGGCTCTGTCATTTTACAATGAATCGGAGAAAAATTATCATTTATCTGCTATTCAGCCTGATATTTCTTAGGTATTTTGCAATCAGCCTCCACAGTTTTAGGCAATTAAGAAAGTGAATTTCTGTTTGTTCAGTTAGTCTGATCGATTTTAGGCTAATTACATTGAGATTTCTCTGCAGCAGGATTATTGAAAACAGCGCAAATATTCTTGACGAAAAAAAGAATGTTCATCAAATTGGAACAGAGTGGCATAATTAAGATCAGTTTCAGTAAAGATTTCTGGTACGCAAATTCTTAAAAACACCCTAGAAAAAATATATATTTATACGTAAAGCTGTGGCGAAAGAATCAAAGTTTGGGAGACTGGGATTTGCTAGTTGCAAGTGTATGCCAAACAAAAAAGTTCGCGTGTAAGAAGGTAAACGAACTGAATTTTTCGAATCCTTAAATATTTTCAAACATTTGCTTATTGATCCTATAAAATTATGTATATCTATTGGTTTCTTTATAATAAAAAATCAAGTCGGGAACGGCAAAGTTAAAACCTTTTCTTTTCCAATAGTAACCATCATTTTTTATTAGATTATCATCAATATTTTAAGTCTTTTTGACTATAGATCAATAAATACCAGATAAAATCCAGTAGATAAACATTTTACTATATTATCTATGCAGTTAAACAAATGAAGCTCTATATTTGAGTTAAGAAGAAATTTAAATTTGAAACTGTCACAACCATGATCATGTACATTAAGATCTGATTCTTCATAGTTTACTCTGTTCATTAGTTTCATATGAATTATGACCAAATTGAGTATATAAACATTGGACTAATAACAGATTAAGTGGATTTAAGAATTATTTAAAAAATTAAATGAAAGATTTTACAGTAGTTTGAAACAAGCCAAATGATAATACTTTAGATCAGTGGTGCCCAAAGTTTTCTATTGGGCCAAATTGCACATAAAGTCAGGTAGGTAGGCGGGCTATAAATATTTTGTATATTCCACATATATCAGAAGTAGGCTTATAGTTTTTTTTTTATTTTTTGTCATTTATAAATGATGTTTTAAATATGTTGGACCAGATGACCGGGAGCCGAAGTTTAGGGACGACTGCATTAGATTCGGTCTGTAATAAACAATGCAGATAGAAGTTGAATGAGATTGTTCTGAACATTGCACCAAATTGGATTTATTTCTATTTGTTTGAAAGTATTTTTTTATACCGAAAGATATGAAGAGAGCTTTACTGAACGAAGTTTAATTATTGGTTTCGTATAATAGATCCAGTAAATCTTTTAGAAACTGCAGTTTGTCACGATTGAATTTCCTACTTATAAGAACAAAATATCCAAAAGAAAAAAATTAATTTTGTAGATATGATATTCATATGATTGAAAAGAAGCAAAAAATTTAATTCTGAATACTTTTTATTTATATTACATAATCTCTACAATTTTTCAGAAGTTTAACGCTAATTTTCGCCAACTTTTTCGGAAGAATTCAATAGAAAAAACATTTATTTAATATCATTTAACATCCCAACTGTTTTAAGATTTTGTCGAAAATACTCCTAAGGATAGATATTCTTGTCTGTAGAATATTTTAAGCGAATATTTTAACTTAAAATTATTTTCGAATAAAAAGCTTGTCGCTATGAAAAGCCAATGAAAATGTATTGTAGAAATTCGAGGAATACTATGAAATATTTGTGCAATTGTCTAGGAAGGGCATAAACGATTTTCTTTTGCACTCCTCTAGAGAGTCAGCAAAATAGAGCTCGTTATGAGAAACAAATCCAATAAGATAACAGTGTTCATAGATAAAACCAAAAGAATCGGAATCGATTTCTTTCTCTGTTTCTATCTATTTGTCGGAAGAGTGCAACTAGTTATTATGATACAGTCTTGTTTGTAAATGAAATACATAATTCTTGTTTCGATTTATAATTCAGATGTTCAACAGATAATCCTTTGTCTTCAGAGGGCTGCACCCAAGAGTCTGAAATAAATCTATCAGGTTTTGAAGGAGAATTCATGACAATCCGATAAAGATGTGCGACCAATGTTTAGGAGAAACAAGGATTTAGGAGACAAAAGTGGAAGAAATGTTTTATTCCGAGATTTAACGACTTTAGAAAAGATCACACTAGAGCATAAAGGTCAACAATGTTTTATTTGAATACAAGATCGTCAATTCTAGGAGCAAATTCGTATAGTTTAATAAAATTATTTCATATTTTAGAAAATAAGGATGATATGTTTTCGGTTCGATTACAAACCAAGCTAGGAGAGACACAAATTAATCAAAATATGTGATTTGATTTTTTAAAGATTTTTAAAGATTCCTGATTGGTTCCTGTCGAAATCATTGTCGATAGAGAATTCCAGTTGAAATATAAAGTTCAAGATTGAAGAGTAGCCATAAAAAATGCGCTTTTCTGTAGTGTAATTTTTAGTTTCGAGCTGTCGATTGCAATATGTCACGGTCTGCAGTTAAAATATTGCAAACCACATATTTAAATTTGCATTACTGTAAATGAAAACTTATTTAAATTATTGAAAATGTCAAAAGTCATTAGTTAATATACTGATTTATATATCCGGAAATAAGTTATTAATGGTATAAACATATTAAAATTTTGTTTCTAATATAAAACCTAACTTTATAAAATATTTTTAAAATGGCAATTTAAATTTCGTAATCTCGTATTGTGTAATAAAATTATTTTTTTTTTTTATACATAACTTATCGATATGATAGCGATAAGTCTTGAGGGAATATTCTAATTCATTCAATTAACATTTCATATTATGTAATGTTTATATGAAATTTTAAATTATTTTAATATATTTTTGCTATTAACTTTAGTGTTTTTTTTATTGTTCTATAATCAGTTTTAACATAAAGTAGATAAATCAAATTCCTTTGTATTTATATACAGAAATGAAAATTATGTTTCGCGTAGTGCAATCGATCATATATATATATGCCAAAAGAGCTTTACGAACAGAATCAGGGAATAGAACAGAAATCGATACACTGTAATAGTCAACGATTGTTTATATATTGCATTTTAATTATACAAAATGTTTGCCTACATCATATATATTTTTACTCTATATAAAGTTTCATTTGATGTATTTTCATCAATTATTCTGCACTTTGTTTCTTATTGCAATAAAATTATATGTTACAACATATAAACTCTATTTTTTGTTTGCATATGAACAAAATTGGAATAATTGAAATATACGATTTTATTATGTTCAACATTTTTTAGCCTTTAATAAATCTATACTTTATTTACCTGTGGAATTTGATAAAGTATTCTTTTATTAAACATTAAATTAAAAATATTGTATTAATCTACGTATCTTTTTATATTTTATATTATATAAAGTTTAATTAATAAATTATTTTTAAATTGTTAGATACTGTATAATTTATTTTAATTCATTATTTAAACTTTTCTAAAGCCTTTCAATGAAGAGAGATTTAAGAATATTCTTTAGAATTTTCAATAAATTTAATATGTTTAAGTTAAGAAAAATGAAGGAAGTAAGCGAGAAGAATGGCAAAGATCAAAACAATACAGTTTCTATCTAAATCATTCAATACTGAATTATTTTACAGCAGCTTGAATCAAATATTAAATTATTTGCAATGATTAATATAAAAATTAGATTATCTAATATCTAATTATATTATTCACTAATTAAGTGTGAGGTATTCTAAATTATTTCGCAGAAATTCGATGTTAATAAGGTATAAAAATTATCAGAATGCTGTACTCTGTTAATTCTTGTATTGTTTTAATTTGTCATCTTTATCCACAAAGAAAATATTATAAATAAATAATCATCCTTTATATATATATAATTAAAAATAAATAGTTATATACTTAATTTAAGTATTTATTTTTTTATTATTAAATAAAAATTAATGAAAATCGAATGTTTTTTTATTTATAATGGAAATGCCTCAATATTTTTTTTATTAATTCAATTTTATAAATGGAAAAATTGATTAAATACGTTCAAAATTATCATAACAACCTAATAAATTATAATATATATACAGGCTAAGATAATTTAAACTTATAAATTTATGTCAAATCTTCAGTATTGAGTTATTAATTTAAATAATAATTTTAAATGTTTTTTGAGTAATGAAATAATTTTTATTTACATAAACTTTACAAAATTTAGTTAGATTACAATGTAACTATGGAAAACAAACATTTTTAGCTGTTAAATTAGATAAAACATGTAAACAATCTTTTGACTTTAATTTTGTTATAATTTGACTTAATTTTAATTTAGTGCAATTTTAACTTAATAAATAAAGAAATTTATTTATTAAGTTAAATAAATAAAGAAATTTATTTATTTATTATAATATTTATAAATCGACAAAATTTCCAATTTTAATAAAACATGTAAATTTACAATAAATATACAAGTGTTTTATAATATACAAATATACAGATGTTTTTGCATGATATATGACAATACGATGTTGGTGCAAACATAAACATTTCTTAGTGAGATTAATAATATAAATATTATTCAAAGTCAGAAATATTTATCAAAGTAAGACACAAGTTAGAAAAACAAATAATGGAAACTTATAAATTTATTTCAGATAATATTCCCAGAGGCAACGTGTAAAATTATGTCTAGAGGTCTAATGTTTTCCGACAAACAATACATCATAACTGACCAAACATCACACTAATCGACAAAGAACACATAACAAACATTTCATAGACAATTCGCTATTCCGATATAAACATCATACACCGAACAAAAGTTATAGTTCATATAGACTTATCAACAAAAATAAAAGAACAATGATGGATAGATAAAGTAGTTACAGCGGCAGTCTTCGCAGTCTATTGGTTTCAAACAAAACATATCACTGGAATACGTAAGAATATTTCTATCCGTCTATAAAAATGCTACATTTTCAAAGTATTTATGCAACATAAAAATACTTTAAAATCTAATCCATTTATCTTTTTTGTTAAAATTAATTGAAGCTACGTTGAGCCATTTCTTAATCACATCTTACTTAATAATTATTTTAATGCAAATAATAATAACGTACATAAATTAATAGTTTTATGTAAACTATACAAATATTATTCTTTTATACATAACTTATCGATATGATAGCGATAAGTCTTGAGGGAATATTCTAATTCATTCAATTAACATTTCATATTATGTAATGTTTATAGTTAAATACATAGAAAATGATATAATTATATAACTGAACTGATAATGGAAATGTATTAGATTCAGTTTTTATCAAAGGATTTTAAATTTCTTAAATATGCGACATATTTTAAAAAGCTCTACAATTGATTTGCATTTATAAAGCTTTACAATTTTAGATATTTTATAATAAATATTTAAATTTGTACTTTTTAATAAAGATGCTTGAGATGATATAACAAAAATTTATTCGGCGCAATAATCAGAGAAAAAATACAATAATATGATTTTTCAGTTAAATCTAAAAAGTCATTAGTCAGCGTCAAACCTTCGTACTTTATTTCTTTCATTTTTCTTTGATATTCAGCTTTTTCCCTGTTAGATTGACAATAAGAAGAGTGAGAGAACCTTTACTCGCTTCCTTCGGTATCTACTTCCGGTTATATTATATCTCCCTATTCGGCTGACTAGCCACTTTTAACAGTGCACTTCTGTTTCGAATGGCGTGGAAACAAGATTTTATCGATGATATAGCAAATTATTATAAAAATTTTTAAGAAAAATAATCTAAATTTGTCAAGAAATTAAAGAAGCAAAGTCATTATTTGTAAGTAGAATACATAAGATAATATATAAAAATCTGTTAAACAAGATATTATCGTACAAAATTTAATAATATTTATTTTNAGTAACTTTACTTTATTATAGATTAAAAGATTCATTTAATTGGGACAAGCAATTATTTATTACGGAAAAAAACCCGAAAACAAAATTAGTCTTTTTATAATCATTATATTTAAATATGGTATTTTGAAAAATTGACTTTGAATATTTTATGTCTCTATTCACAATAAATATTATTTCAGGTCAGTAAGGTTATATACACAATTATTCAGTCGAACTGGTTTGAAAATAAGAATGGATAGAGTTTACTAAAATAATTTAAATTGTGAAAAAATGAACTGTAATGCCGTAATAAATCATTCCGTTTTGACAATAATCTTTCAACGTTTTTTTTCTTTCGAATTTTTGTTTGAACATTTTTTTTAATATGAAATATTTTTCTAAAGGATAAAAAGTAACACGTTAATTCTTTGTTTTCATCCACATCTAATTTTTACATATCTCTTGATTTGATACGAGTTTAAAAGAACACTTAATTGCTCATAAAAAGCATGAATTATTGTAAAATTTTCGAGAAAATTGATGAATCGAATTATAAATAGTCTCGCTTTATAGATTTAATAATATTTTTAAAATTTAAAAGCGTTTAAAAATCTATTTTCTATAAATTTATAATCATTTTATTAACGAGAAAATAGCAATAAACAAAGTTTTATTGATGCTTATTTGAAAATAATAATTTAATTTTAAATAAATCCCAATAAAATATATACATTTAGAATATCTTCTTTAAAAATAGTTTCTTTTTTTCATGGTAAGATGATTGAAACAGATTTTCTGTTAGGTCAATACAAACGATTAAAATATAAATGGATAGAAGCCAAATGGGAAGAAGACTAATGAGAGAAAAAATCACTATCGTATTAATGTAGATAAATATTTATTATTTAATTACAAAAACTGACTTTATAACTTGTTTACCCAAAGAGACATTCTTTTGTGAAATTACACTTGAACATTCAATATTGAATTTATACGATTTGTAATTTTAGTGCATGTAAAGAGAAATGAGTTTTTTAGGCACACGAGTGCTTTATATTTTAATGTTTGAGTGCTTTTTGTCATTGTTAAAATATTTAATACGAATAAATCCATTCACTCGCTCCTATATCTGATAGCAAAGAATGCAGAACAGATGTCTAGAGACGTGGCCAAGGTAAATATACTTTTCTTCTGTCAAGTATGGTGCCGGAAGGACATCGATTAGGATCACATGACTGTGACGTCATACTTATCCATTAGAAGTAGAAGTTATCGAAACTACTTGATGATAAAATGTAATTCAAAAGAATGCGACGTGACAAAATTGTCTATTTTTTTGTTCTTTTTTCTTCTTTGAAGCGTTTAAATATTTAAGTTGTAAATACGTATGGCTTTTGACGTAATTTATTCGTCAATCATGACGTAATTTAAACGGATTAACTGGAGACATTTATCCGCTCAATGTCAAATTAAGCATTAGAATAGAGGATAGAAGCAAGAAAATAAGATGGATGTAGTCAGCACAATCTATAATTGTGATGTAATCTTGACTATTCATTGATACAGAAAATATCGAATAATGCTTATAATTTTTCGTGTTTTTCACGCTGAAACACATTATGGTTTCTTAAATCCAATGTAAATTTTATATATTGTAAAAAATGGAGGATGTTGTAATAATCTCATTTTGGCTAATTTTAATGCATGTTTTTATCTTATCTCGTTTATAAACTAAAAATTCTGAGATTATTCCCGAAGATCGTATTATATTTAAAGAATAATATAATGCTTTATTTCCTGTACGGATGCTTATCGTAATTCATTATTATTATGATTTATTCTATGATTTTCATCGTATGTCATCGTATTAAAAAGTATTTTTTAAGTCGTACTCGGTTTTTTTCTTTCTGATTTTTGTCAGATGGTTAAAATCTAATAAAGTATATATTAAAGAAACTTACGTATGTCAAGGACTCGCTTAGATTTATTACTTCGACAAAATATTAACTCTTAAAAAAACCATGCTCTATTATTTATTACCTTTCGGAATTGTACAGATGACTAAACTTAGTGTAATTTATTAATTTTATGATCGTAATTATTAATATTATATTTTAAATAAATGTCATCGAACATTTTTAATGACTTTACAGGATTAATTACATTAAGATTACAGAAAAATTCAATAAATATTGCAACTTTTGTATGTTTCCTTGGTTAATAGGGTCAATAAACAAAACGCCGGAAAGTNTCACTACACATAGTCTAAATTCCCATAGGAAATAATAATCTATAAAATGCTGGTTATTTCCTTAGCTGTCAGCTAAACTACAAAAGATTAATTTTATTGTAAGGATCAGATTATAAGGGAGAAAAAAGCATCTTTTTTTTGCAAAACCTTTCAACTCAATAAATCTTTTTATTCTGATATGTGGTTTCTTTATAAAAAAATAAATAAATAGCGCAGTTTTCTTTTGAAAGTATTCAGTAAATATAATAGAGTCAATTTAGGATATAAACTTTTTTTTTATTGTATATAAATCATCCAAATATTTTCAAAATTTCTTTTATCTATAACCTAAAAAACTGTAGAAATATTTAATCTAGAAAATTAACATAAATTATGTTTAACGCTGTTTACCTTGTGAGAATTAACAATAAAGCAATAAGCTAAACTTTTTAATTCAGTTATTGCTATTCCTATAGTCTTATAAATGCCCATTTAATTTTAAACTATTATTAATGATAATGTGATTGATATGGAATTTCAGTAATAAATTCGTATCTAATTTAGATTTATATAAGGGCAGGCAATGCATAAAATCTTATTTGTCAATCTGTCAACTGCATTACTAGAATACTGCGCCATATGATTGTCACGTCATTATATTCTTTTGCTTGAGGTCAGATTACGAAAAACAATGATCAATCAAAAGTTTACTAGCTTTTTTAAAAAATGAGCGTTCTTATAAACGAAGAAAATTCAAATTTCCAACTAAATTTACATCAATAATTTTTTTTACTTACTACATTAAAGTAATTTAAGTCAAAACGATCATTCATCGCTGATATAGCTTAATGATTACACGATTGATTTCAAACCTATCTTAATAGAAATTATTCTCTTGAATAATTTCTATTAGAATTGACTGAGTAATAATTGAATAGAAAAACGGAAATGTAAAACAAGAATGTTAAAGAAATACGGCATTTCAATGTGATAATGCTATTAATGTATTTATTCCCAATGAAAAATTCTCTTTAATTTTCAGATTTTCTGTTTTCGTTTACCTGTAAACATTTCAAAATACTTTTGATCATTGGTATAAGTAAATAATAATCGTTGTTGTACTACTACTTAACGAGAGAAATAATATTTTTATCACATGTTAATCCTAAATAATATCAAATGAATTCAATTTATATAATGTAGAAATATTTATAAAATTTTAATACAATAAAAATATCTGAAAAGTTTGTTAAACTCAACAGAATTGAAATACTTTATCAGTTGAAAACGTTGATCAATCATTGACTATAACGGAGATTGATATGTTTAATTATCCAATATGAATCAAAGCTGATTGGTGTGTATGAACTTAATCATGTGCTTCTAATATTAAATTTCACTAAAATCCATTTACTCAGAACAAAATCGTTTATGCAAATGTAAGTAATGCAAAAGTGTCGTTGTTAATTTATTGTTAATTCAATAGCGCTATCCGTAAGAAAATATTATTTAAAATAATTTAAATTTACTGCGTAAGTAGAATCAATGTATCAAGGGTCTGAATTAAAACGTGCAAACCTACATCCACCCTGTAATATCGTGAATGAAGAGTAAATGCTTAAATATTGTATATACATGTGTATGACTGCACATTCAAATATTTTTTCTTAATTTATTTATTGATAAAGACCTTTATTAATAGGGGAGACCGGGGCAAGATCGGCATGTTAAGCTTTACTTAAATTTTGTGTAATAAATACTGCTGTAAACTGAAAAAAAAGCTTTGCATATTGTCTATTGGAATGTTACCTTACTATAGAACTGGTTAAAATCAGTTTGGAAATAAAAATAATTAAAATAATTACAACTTTACAAGAAGAGAGAAATTGACGAAGTTGCCCCGGGTATAGGGGCAAGATCGGCAACTTCTCTCTTTTTGTAAAGTTGTAATTATTTTAATTATTTTTATTAAAGTTGCCCCTGGTATAGGGGCAACAGTAATGGGGCAAGATAGGCACGTATATAAAATTATGTTATTAACAATGTATAAGTTGGAATTCACTATTAAAACAAAGAAATACAAATCCAACACCCATTTAATATTATTACAACGAAATGCAAGTTCAAAGACATATATACATGAATAACAAATGCAAACATGTTTTCATTTATCATCTGTTTGATTTTTATCCTTTGCTTCTAATGTGGCTTTATGTTGCCGATCTTACCCCGCTAGTCATGATTTCGAAACATTAAGTACAACCCTGAGAACAGAATGCCAAGCCACGATCTGGCCACGTGAATAAGTTGAAGTTACATCCTTCTAACAGGAAAAGTAACTTTCGTTATCATGGAATTATAACAAAACCTGCCAATTCAATATAAATGGAAAAAAAATATTATATGGAATTGAACGAAAATGAAAATTTGCTTGATAATTCAACTACGCTTGTTGGAGAACAATAAAAACACTACACTCAACAAGCCACCAATAAAACTCAACTGCCTAACCTATAACCAAAGTCTCCTTTTAATTTGTTTTTTAAAAAAAGCGCTTGACAAACTTGCCCCGCATGCCGAAGTTGCCCCGGTCTCCCCTAAATAAAGAAATAAATAAGGTAACGATCCTCCTAGGCTCCTCATTTGTTACGCTACTGCATCTTTTCTTCGTTTTAATCTTTATTACATTTTTGCTGTCAAATAATATCAATTTTATAATGAAAATACCTGTGATTAACACAACAACAATAATAAAATCAACATGAAGAGATAATGGCGTGCTTAAAATTACAAACTCATAAAATAATTATAATTAATTTATTAAAATAAATATTTCAATTAAAATTGAATTATTATATTTTCAATATTAAACTACTTGTAAGTCTTTATTTATATGCTTACATTAAAAACAATTAGAAATAGTTATCAATGTATTTAAATAATTTATCTTATTAACATTAAACATATTTATTGAAATGGTCATTGGTTATTGCTTATATATCCAAAAATTATTGAAATAATAATAATGCTCTCTTTCATTCCATGATCTTATAGAATATCTATTGTTAAATGCGTTAAATCGAATAGCGTAGATAGGAAAGGCCATTGTGAATGTAAAATACCTGTCAATCAGCCGATACTTAAATGGATTGTCATAACTCGAATTCAAACGTAAATATGGTATGTGTGTGAATAGGAACAGTATGCATAGCTTCGATTGATGCCGAGAAGATGGAATAAGGGAATTTATATGAATACTTTTCTAATACTTATAGAGTTTGTAATTGTTTTAAACTGCACTCATCTAAGAAAATTATCGATATTTATACTTGCAAACACATTTTTAAATAGTTATTATTCACATTTTCTTAATTGAATTATCTTTTCGAAGTTTATCTGAAGTTATCTTATTACATTCTCATTTTCTGTGCTTGACAGAGGATTAGAAACGTCACTCTATGTTCACTCTATATTCGATCCTTGCTCGAAGCGGATTTCTTCTTTCTTCTTTCGGACCGATCTTTTTCGATATTCAGAGTAGAAGGAGTTAACAGTAGTAAAGTAGCTTTTTCTGATTTTTATAGCTTTCAGTAGAGCCACAAAATATAAATTGATCAGACTTCAATGGAAATAGTATACATGGAAAACACGTAAACTGAAATTTCAATCGTAAATAATTATGGGAAAGCGATGAAAAACAGAATCGAATAGAATTTGATTTCGGGTTCTACTATACTTTAACACACGGTTATGCATTCGATCAACATGCTATTCATAGGAGTGTGCATCTCTTTTTATATTTGAGTATTCAAGGCATTATATCAATTCACATTTTAATATTGTTTCTCTATATATTCTCCCAACAATTCCATTTCTTCGTCTTTTCAGCTCTTTTATCTTTACTGTCGACTTTATTGTAGGATGTAAACTCTACTGAATTTTGATATTTTGACATTCAGTTATCTTTCAAATCGTTTTCTTTTCTAAAACATCTTAAACTTAAAATATAAAATGTTTAATTTAAATAAAACAGTTTTTATATATAATTAATATTCAAAAATTTTTGACGTATTAATTATATTAGTTACTTAAATGCTATAATATTTCATTGGCAATCGCAGTTTTCAATTTGATTTTTAATTTGGGTAATTAAAGAAATTTTACACCATAATCAAATCGCATAGTCAAAAATAAGTGCTAATTAGTTTTATCTCGGTCTAATTATTATCCTGGTCTTAAAGCGGATTCAATTCAACTGATTAGATATTTACTGTTCAGAATGATCTTATTATTCTACATCGTCAATTTGCTAAGATTTGGATTACAGTAGAAAATTCTTATAAGCCTTACCTATGAGAAGGTATGGACTGAATTAAACGATAGTAGTCGATAATCAGTTTAAATAGAAAATACTCTAGGCAATAAGCCAGCATTGCAAGAAATCAATTGTTAGATTTATAAAAGATTTTCATCATCTATTACTTCGAAAATAAGCTTTGACACATTGAAAAAAATTCGTATTAACAACATCTTAATGTTATCTAGCGATAATTTTGACTTTATATTGATTTCAGCAATTCGTTTATACAAATTTTATTATCAATATACTGTATAATATAATTATATTCAGCAGAAGGTTAGAATAATCGTTGTTTATTAACAATGGTAACATCGAAACACCAAAATTAGATAATTAGATAAATGAGAAAAACTCACTCTGATATCATTGTTACACTGACTGACTCATTCCCAATTGATGCCGTATATCAAATAGAAATAATTCATTCAGAAATATCTATTATTAACCAAAACAAGTTATAATATAAGAAGAATTGTTAATATTTAGGATAGATGGTGTACTATATTTGGAAATTAATATCTTTTGATAATATATAAATTTATGTATCACTACAAAAATGCAAATTTTAAATTAAAATTAATTTAATTTTCTTTGCTTGTTCCCAAGCGATTGAAAATAACTGCATAAAAATAATAAGCAAAATACATATAATATAATTTGCTAATAGCCAATAATATTTTTCGAATAAGTCTATATAAAATATCAAAAAACATATATTTAGAAAATATTATATTTGTTTTGTTTCATCCTCTGGGAAATAAGAAATCATTCACATAAGTGAAAATTTCTTTAATCCGATTTTGTCAAGTAACATATTTCTATACGTGAGTATTAGTCTAAGATAATTGTTATTTGTTTTCTCTATTAGAGAAAAATAATTTCTATAGTCATTGTAGCAGTTTTTCTCGTAAGCCAGATTAATATATAGTTGCTATTCAATACATTAGACAAACCTTTCAAAGATCGGATTAACCAGAGTAATGTACTGTACCGTTGGATTTTTTCGAAATTAATACATATATAACAAATATTTTAGATAAAGAAATATTAGTATAATAATATTCTGTTAAGTGTTAATAGCTTAGTTTTTGCAATTCATTACATTAATCGAATCATGGTAATAGAACTTGGTATTTATTTCTAAACAGGTATTTTCATATCTTGAAATTTGCTTTTGAATAAGAGATTAGTTTTTGAAAAACTTCATGAAAGTATTTTTAAGTTATTTATCACAAAACAGTTACAGTTTTCAAGAAATTGTTGTACACAAGAATAATATATTGAATATAAATACAGAAAAACAATAAAGGAAATGGAACATAAATACAAAAATAAATATTTTAAGAAAATGAAACAACGTATATTCTAAAGTGACATGAAAAATATGATTAAGCGTACAAGTAAAAACTTAAGAAAATTTTAAATTAGTTTTCATATTACGAATTCTATAAAAATGATTACTTCATCTATAAAAAATATGTTTAAATTTTCAAATAGTAAATAATAAATAACGCGTTCGGTGTTGTCTGTTGTAGCTTCTATATATGTTACAATAAAAAAAAAAGACGTCAAATGTGAGTGTTAGATAATAGCAAACTCTCATAATATTGATTTTGTTTGTGTTTAACCGACCATAAGATAGAATCCTTATAAAAATTCAATTGACAAGTGGCAGGATAGGAAAATAGCTTTTAGATAAATTTGCAATCTTTCTTCAGAAAATAACAGAGGTGTTACTCTCGTCATACAATTTGCTTGTGGCAATTTGAAAAATGATATTATTATTCATTATTATATTTTCATAATTCTCTTAGGATATTTAATTGTCCCAAGATGTTTAATTATATTTTTCTGACCTTTTCGTTTTCTTGTAGACTTGTGAATAAGTTATAATACAAAAAATTATTTATATATTTCTGTAATTAATAATAAATTTAAAGCGAATAAATTAAAAATTTAAAAAGCCTCTTTTCTAAAAATGTAAAGCGAAACTTCTTAGAAGTTTTTGAGAGGAAATTTATCGTGTTTTTATGAAGAAAATCAATTAATACTTTTAACTAGTTTTATCTCAGGGGCATTTTAATATAATGAGAAGCATACAAATAAGACTAACAAAAAGTAATGATAAAAATTCTTATAATCTAATGATATTACCAGTTTGAAGCTCTTAATGGATTTAAATTAGACGTAAAAAATTTATTTCAGTAAATATAATTGCTTTTTTTTGTACGAGAATTTATATCTGGAAAAAATATTTTGATAAAACATTTCCATTTATGGTTTAATAACATTTTAAAAATACAATGAACATAAAGTGACATCGTGCGATTTACGAGAATTATGACGTTTCAATCGCATAATACTGACTTCTTATGAGGTAAGTTGAAATTAAAATTCCGATAAAAATAAAACAAAATAAAGTAATTTAATAAATTGTAATTAACAGCAAGATTGTTTTATTTGTATCCGACTTAAACGTATAAATTTTGATAAGAGTCCTATGAGAGAAATTGAGGACAAGTCTGTGGTTTATAAATATCCCAGTTGTTCATTAATCATGTTGCGGCAAAATTTGCCATTCATAAAGCATAAATTTGGCATTCAGTTGTTGTGTTATGAGCTTTTCTTATTATTATATTTATATGCATATTAAACGCTTTTAGCAACTTATTCTTTCCTTAGCATATTTAACAAAACGAGGTGCAAGTAAATGTAAATTAAAGCTAATTCCTTCCCTATCAGGCTAAACTCTATTATCTATTAAATTTATTCGTTAAAGTGAATAGATTTGAATCGTTTATCTATATTAAAAATTACTAAATATTTACACACTGATAATTTAAAGTAAAACTTCAATTATTTATAAAGTAACTAGATGAATATTTTACTTAAAAAGTTAATAAATATATACAAAAAAAAAAAAAAAAATTCATGATACCTAAAGAAAATTTGGAATTTTTGTTAACGAACGCCATCTGGTGAACATAATTTCTTATTTTTATTTTGTTCAATATAACTTAATCGTATGCAATATATAAGAGAAGAATAAAAGTTGTATGGAAAAGGGACGTTAAGAATTTGATTCCCGTAAAGAAAGTAAATGTTCCTAACACTATTTTATTAGTTTTAAAGTAATGCAAATGTATGTCAGTGGCGGATATTTAGTCTACTTATCATAATTAAAACAACAGTTTGTAAATGAAAACGATTTTGTATCAGATATTTTTCATATTTGTAAAATGAGACCTATTGATTTTAAGAGCGATTCAACAGCAGAAACGGAAATTATTAATATTTTAATTTTATACCGATCAAAGTATTAATAATTTCCGAATCAAATCACGTCGTTTATCAACGCGCCACCTATGTATATACCTCAATATTATTGATAATTAATTTTATTCTCAATCTGAAAAAATATACTATTTGCCATTGTTTGTACAGATTAATTAGAGATAAATCTGTATATATTTGTATATATACATCTGTATATATTTGTATGTTTATGTATCTTAATTTTTAATACTCTGTATTGAACATTTTACATTTGTTGAATAGAATAATTAGTAATAATAATTATATTCTTTGGTACCTTAAGATCTAACTCTCAATTAATTATATTGCCAAGTGTAATGATGGTAATTGTTTCGAATACATCTGTATAGGCTATATGATATGTATTTTTGTACATCGTATTTTATAAAATCAACATATTTATATTAACGATAAAATCCGTAATATTTTTCATTTATGTGCTTTTTCTTATTACTTTTGTATATGAAAAGTATAGCCTAAAACATTTGTTTTTAGGTTTTTTTTGTTTTGTTTCTTTTATACGCAACACTTTTGTAGAATTTAACGTTTGTTTTAAATAAATAAATAAACATATAACTTATACTGAATCTTACTTTTTAGTGTGGTCTAAATTTAGGCGTCATATCACATTTATTTTATTCTGTTCCACGTAATAGCATTATAAAATCTACATAAACCTGTGAAGAATCATGCTGTGATAAAACAGCAATAAAACAAGTTTTTCTACATTTATTACTTAGTAAAAACATAGTAAAAAAAGTAAAAAAAATACAATAATTGTAATTTGTAATTGTAAGTTTTTTTACTAAGGTTTATTTTAGTTGCACGTAGTCCCAATTTTTATAATAGAATGCGTGACGCCTCATTCATAAATATTATATAAAAAATTGTTATAGTACATGGAATCATTTTTTATACGTGTGGTAAAAGAGAAATAAAGGAAAATATGTTTAACAAATATTAAATAAACCTGAAATTATAGATTCTAAAATTACCATTAAATGATATTAACAGAGCTAGATATAAAACAAATGTATAGATTTACACAGCGAATTATTATTAAATGCGATAATTTTTCTAAACGTTAGAAGAAATAAAATTAAATTTTTAAAATGTTTTTATGAATATATATGCAATTTTCTGCTAAAATATATAAAATATACAAAATATATAAATATATAAATATATAAAATAACGTATTTCAGTAATATTTTAAAATAATAAATTAAAGATTGATTAAATGTATAATTTTTTTTAACTATGATCAATGTAACAATGACATGACAACCTCAAATTTTTTAACTGTTTCCTATAAAAGTGTCTTAGAAATCATTATTCATATAATTTATAAACTATTCTTATGTGAATGGACATAGCATTTATAATAAATGAATATATTTCGTAATTTTAAATGAAAAAACTCTTATAAATGTTGGTTATAGAGTAAAATTTATAGTTTTAAGTATAATTAATAAACTATATATATTTTTATAATTATTATACATTAAAAACACGTGAAATGATTTATTTATAAAAATAATTTGACAATAACATAGTTTTAAAAGTTGTGCATCGTTTTAAGTAAATTTATTATAATACATAATATACATTTATATCCGAAAAAGTTTAAAATCATATTTATTGAATTTTTAAAATTGTAAAATATTCATTTATGTATAATAATTTTACATATCTAATGTACAAAATATTCTTTTGTTGTAATTCGTTATATTTTAAAGGAGAAAACAGATTTTAAACTGCTATAAAATTTTCTTCACATGGAAAAAATATTATCGGGGTTAAAAATCAGATAGAAGAAAAAGAAGGAAGATAATGAAGGCATTTCCGTAAGTCATCCATCACTGCATAACAACATTTTCATATACATTTTTTTTCCTAAAAAAACTACTGTACTTGAGAATATTACCATCATTAATCGAAATAAAACTAGTTATTCTTTTTTTTTAAGTTTCTATTAGAAATATAACAAATTAGAAGTGTTCTTCAGTTTTTAGTACGTATAAATATGTTTACAAAATAGGTATAGAGTAGTTGAACTTAAGTGCTTTTTAACAGTTTTATTCAACGTTTAAATTATCCATTAGGTTCAAATCAATTGACTTTCTTTTTGTGTGATAGCAATTGATGGTACTCTTCCTTTTATCACTTGATTACTTTTTTATACTGGTCGTTGTTTATAGTTGAGAAAATGTCATTTTCTCGAAATGAGTATTTTTTTACTTATATTTTGTTTCGTGTAATTTATTTCTTTAAAATGTTCAACTGAGCTAGATTTTAAGATTAATATTATCGACTGGTTGCATCGATTAAATAAAACCGGAAGGTTGACGTCACTAAGACGTCCGGTTAATCGATCTATAAGTTCAAGTACGGGGGCGGAAGTTGCATACCGTACTACAACACGCCGTCTATCGGTTTCTGGAAAATCCATTGACGCCATTTGTCGTGGGATGGTACCCATTTCTATCTTTCTGGGATGGGAAAGGTTGTAGAAAAGAGCAGGGAAATTTGCGATGTGACCGGAAGTCGAATGAAGTATTTAACAATCCAAAGACGTACGAAAGTTCAAATAAAATTGTCGGTATTATTTTGAATTTCGGTTTACTCGTTATGAGATCTATGACGTAGCATCAGATAGTACAAAGGTAAAAAGTGCGCTAATATTAGAAATGTAGGACACATACGGCTCCACCCAATGTCTCACTCGCTCTATTATATGCCCCGTTATAGAAGTTGATCGATTAGTTCTCCTCCTTTCACCCCACCGTAGCTGTTACCATGGAAACTTAGCAATGGTTAAGTTATCGGAATTATCAATAAGATTTCCATAATGTCAGTGACATAACTTGGTCCCAAAAAAGTTTATACCTTTTATATAAAACAACCGATACAGAGAATAGTGACGTAACGAACAAACTGGCCAATCAACTTTCGAGGTCCGTTTCTACTCAGGTGTGCGCCGCCTCTAAGAAAAATCGGTTCTAGTATGCGATCAATGAAACTAACGGTCACTAAGGCAACAAGAACCGACTAAGCGTTTAGCCTTTAGGTTTGCACAGAAGTACTCGGTAGCTATACGAGACACGATGGTACGATGGGGATCCCCCATTCGTCTTATACGCCTTTCTGTAGGACAGAGGAGGAGGCATTCAACTAATGCCAATTCACGTTACGAACTCGTATCTAGAGTACCGAATCCCCGACCTCAACCTAGACATGCCGCCAGCAGTGGTAATCTGTATGTACTTAATTCTGTATCACAGCACAGCACCTATGTATATGTATTTTTTCCATATATCACTGCACTCTAACACTATAACCGTGCATGGCTTTGCTTTTATATATTTCTCTTTTATATATAATTCCCCACTTATTCATTATCCTACATATACTTTTTTTCCATTTATTATTAAACCGTTTTAAAAATTTCAACTGTGTCAATAAATTTTAATAATGCTAACATATACTGTTATAAGAAAATAAAAATTAGATTTTAATAAATGTAACATAAATTAATGTTACATCTGTATAGGCTATATGATATGTATTTTTGTACATCGTATTTTATAAAATCAACATATTTATATTAACGATAAAATCCGTAATATTTTTCATTTATGTGCTTTTTCTTATTACTTTTGTATATGAAAAGTATAGCCTAAAACATTTGTTTTTAGGTTTTTTTTGTTTTGTTTCTTTTATACGCAACACTTTTGTAGAATTTAACGTTTGTTTTAAATAAATAAATAAACATATAACTTATACTGAATCTTACTTTTTAGTGTGGTCTAAATTTAGGCGTCATATCACATTTATTTTATTCTGTTCCACGTAATAGCATTATAAAATCTACATAAACCTGTGAAGAATCATGCTGTGATAAAACAGCAATAAAACAAGTTTTTCTACATTTATTACTTAGTAAAAACATAGTAAAAAAAGTAAAAAAAATACAATAATTGTAATTTGTAATTGTAAGTTTTTTTACTAAGGTTTATTTTAGTTGCACGTAGTCCCAATTTTTATAATAGAATGCGTGACGCCTCATTCATAAATATTATATAAAAAATTGTTATAGTACATGGAATCATTTTTTATACGTGTGGTAAAAGAGAAATAAAGGAAAATATGTTTAACAAATATTAAATAAACCTGAAATTATAGATTCTAAAATTACCATTAAATGATATTAACAGAGCTAGATATAAAACAAATGTATAGATTTACACAGCGAATTATTATTAAATGCGATAATTTTTCTAAACGTTAGAAGAAATAAAATTAAATTTTTAAAATGTTTTTATGAATATATATGCAATTTTCTGCTAAAATATATAAANAAACATATATATATATATATATTTTAAAAGTTAATGATCCTTTCATCTCATTATATTTATTACAAGAACTTCAGATAATTTTAAAATACCTTTCTTCAACTTTATTAATCTGATCATAATAATTGACTTTGTTATAAAGAATAGTCATTTATTTTAATCATGTTTTTTATGAGCCAAACATATTTGATAAATCAGAAAAATACATTTACTTTTAATAATCATTTCGTTACTCTAAATTCTTGAATACTTTAAATCGTTCTCAACATTTAATGCGTTATTATTTTTAAAAGAATAATTTAAATATACAAAATGCAATATATATATATAATTGTAAATGTAAAAATAATGACAAGAAGCAATACCTGTTTATCATTTATTTTATTTTTTCTGTGTTCTTCCTTTTTTAAAAATAGTTACAAAAATAGATTCCGACTATTTACGTTATATAAGCAAAAATAATATTATTTTTAACGCTTCTAATAGTTTTTAATGTAATATTTTAAGCTGCGAATTCCAGTTTTATATCTCACTGATATTTACTCTAGGTCATTTCAAAAATATAAAATTCCTAGAAAATTACGCGACTAAATATCATACTTTGTTTTAGATGACCTTAACTAAAGTTGCCATTACAAATATAATTTTATCAATCTGCACTATTTCTATACCCAACGAAAATGACAAATCAAAAAATTAAAAAATATATACCTTCTTTTCTACAGATTTAAATGAATAAACGTTATATTCAACAAGTAAGAATCATTATTTAAAGTATAATAATGGTAAAGAGAAGAATTTATTTTATAAAATTAGTCATTTAGTAAAATTAAAATATTTCTATTAAACTTTATTAATAAAATTGGCAATTCTTAAGTACAAAAAGGCAAATATAAACAGATGTAGAATAGATTATTTTAAATTTTAGTGTACTGTATACATTAGCCTATATAAGGTATATTAATTGAAATTTGTGATACTCTGTTGCACATTTAATAAAATATTAACTGTTTTTATCAAATTATTATTTATGTACATTAAAAATTATTTATTTAATATTAACATATTCTGTTTTTTTTAAAATAAATATTAGAATGTTATCATAATTGATTTAAATCTAAAATAATAATTTAGAACGATGAAAAATAGAATATAAAATGTAAGAAGCAAGAATCAGGTATATAAATATGCAATTTAATTAATTTTGCACATATTTTTAAAATAATTGTTTAACAGTTGTTTGATAAATTATAGTGTGTTCCTGGGTCACTAACTTTCTGAAATGTAATTTAAACATTTATTAATATTAATTCTATTAAGAAAACGAAAAAAAATTATTTTTTAGTACAATAAACATTAAGCAAATTAAAGTTAGATAATTGTCTGAGTCTAGTGAATTAAACCTAATTATAATAAAATATTTGATAAATTACAAAATGATTAAAGACTTTTGAGATAAATATGCATGTAACCAAAACATTGCCGATACTAAAAATGTATTAAAATATTTTATTAATCATTAGATAAGCGAATTTCGTAAGTTTATGTGTTTGGATTCTCCACAAGGTGATTTTTAAAGGTCAATGGCATTTTGACGATTCTAGTAAATTTGCATTCCTCCCAATCCAAAATTATCGATGGCTGTATGATATTTTTAGCATATTAATTTATAAAATATTTATAACTAGATGAGAGATATGCCAAAAAAATTAAAATACCTGGGACAAATTGAGGAATCGAGCAAAATTTTCGATGCCAGAAAGTACTCATGTTTTTCGCAATTACTCATATTAAACTTTCGAGTTTTTCAATCTTAATAAATTTTTCTAGCAGCAGCTCAGCTTACAAATGTAAATTTCAAATTAAGTTTTTAACTGTTTTAGAATTAATGATCGTAATTCTTCATCTGGATTAAAATGATTACTTTAATCATTCTTTCTTCTTGTAGTTTTTCATTCTATTGGAGTAATTTATTAATCATTTTTAACTAAAAAAATATTTAAATACATAAATTCTCTGACCGTTGACTCGTATCAAGTATAATATATGATATTTTTAACACATAATATATTTATTGTAGCTACAACTCTTTAATTTTAAATAAGATTAATAATCAAAGTTAATAATGTTTATAAACTACAAGTAAGGTTATTGAATTTTTTTTTTAGTTTTAAAATATTTTTTACCGGAAATATTCAATATTAAATGACATATATCATTGTTAAATGCACTAAAATTTTAAAGACGTAGAAATAATTAAATTGAAGCAATATTTTATAAGCATTTTTCCAGTTATTCTATTTAAATCTGAAGTTTTAATTATCTTCAGGCGTCTTATCTAATAATAACTATTTAAAATTAAAAATGCAGATGCGCTACACGAAAATTAAATCTTGCAATGAAATCGGTAAAATTTATACANTTATTAAAATATTTATTAAACTTTCTTATAATACATTTAAATATATTCTAAGAAAATAAAAATATAATAAAATTTACGTAATTATTAATTATCAAACAAATTAGTTTATAATACGTTTCTCATGTCATAGAATTAAACGCATGCCTATAACCTATGATCGATTCGTTATAACTATATGGTCCATCTATACAAAAGTACTTTTTATCGATTGAAAGCCTATATCGTATTCTGTTTCTTTGTAATGATAAGTACGAAATTCTGAATTTCTCTGGTGACATAACTCGCATTCTTCTGTTTATTTACTAAGATAAAGTCCAGATCTCATTATAATTACAACACTTTGATTATATTATGCACAGGAAGTAACAATCAAACTGTCAAATAAATTATATATACACGTGTATAACTTACTTATTTAAAACTTCATTCTTGTTTCGTTAGAATTAAGAATCTTTATCTTTTAAGTATAATTGCTCCACAATTATCTATTATATTTTCTAATAGGTTCAAAACACTTACTATAATATTTTAAGATATATTTTAACGTCATTTGAAAAGCTCAACTATTGAAAATAAAAATAATTTAAATAGATAATCCGTGGTTTTTAATTTATAAAAGTCATAAAATTCCTTTCGTTAATAGATGTAAAACGTTGTTTCTATCAGTTAATTACATTGAAAATAAATAAATGACATTATTGATTTAGATTAAATATAAATAAATAACCGAATTTATATTTTAAAATATATTTTTATTTAATTTAAAGTACAAATAATAAATGCAATTCACATTTCTTAAAAATATTATAAAGTATACTGCTATATGATTTTTGCAAATAGAATATTGCTACGCTAATGACATTGAAATTATTTAGTAAATTATAATAATTTAATTATTATTATCTTTATACTGCATGTTAGTTTATTTTATTTTTGAACAACAATAATACTTTTTTAATAAACAGAGTCAAAACAGCTATATTCATATACGTAAAAATATTATATAATTATATCAATACATACAGTGAACACATTTTACACAAATGTATAAAGAATATTTAACAACAGAAATGAATTATTATCTTGTAAAGACAAATTGGCTAGATAATTAGGGAATAACTCTGTTACAGGGGATAGAGTTTCCTATTTGTGAACATTTACAAGACATTATACATTTTATACATTAATTAAATATTGCAAACAATAAAACAATCCCGAACGTATCATTACTACATTAATACATAACTTTAAGGTCATATGTTGTTTTTATATAGTCTAAATAATCACAATTTTTAGTATATGATATAAAGAAAATTCTATAGAATAACACTAAATATAATTTGCATTATAAAATTTAATGTATTTCCCCCAAATCCCAGGAAATATTTATTTGGTTTTAACTGTGAAAAGCATCTTTGAAACTAATTGCCAAATTTAAATTATGAAATTTTAAAAAATTCCATAATTACATTAAAAATTTAATAAAATTTACGCATTTAACACACTGTTTGCAAAATTAACATTTATTTGCATAATTTAAATATTAAAAACAAAATTATTAAAAAAAATTTTTTTTAACTTAAGGATATTTAATATAAACTCTGCATTTACAAAGTTTTACCAATCTCACGAAATTAAAATATTAATTTTTTAAAAATAAACTTTTATAAAGTAAAAATAATAGCATGTTTAGCTATCAGTTCAGCATTTACATGCTCACAGCAAATTAGTGATTATTCTCACCTCAGGATTCTTTAATGAAATTTTCAACTATACAATGGTGATACTTAATAACTCTGTAGGCATCTTAATCACACCTAAACCAGAACAACAATATTGGCTATTTCTGTTTAAATTATAGGGATCAGTAAGAATGTATTATAATTAATTTAATAAAAAAATAAAAGGCGAATTTCATAGTTTTTGAGGGTGCACTTTTTAAAGTAGCATATTTTATTGAAAATAAACCGACAATATTAAATTGCATAAATTGTATTAATTAATTAAATTTAATTTCCGAGTTTAAAAATATACTGTACATCTTAAGACTTTTGCATCCACTTTGTTTTGTTGTCGTTAATATTTATTTTATAAGAATATTCTCAAAAATTCAAATTTTTGCTTCTGTTTCGGTACTTGAGATTATGACGAAATTATTATTAAATTTGATTAATAATTTTTGTGGTATTTTAAAGTATAGCTTGAGCGAGGGTTTTCGGGATTTGTAACCAAATAGCAAAGGTGACATTTAAAAACTATATGACATTTTTGAGGAAAAAATGACCAAGGCGGTTTAATGACATACAGTAAAATTTTAAACTCGTTTTTAAATTTAAATGGAAAAATATTTACAATAAATAATTTTAATATAAAAATAAAATAAACAATTTTATTTGTAGCGACATAACAATTTACGCAACGTCTTTGAAATGAGGGCGCTAAGGACACAGCGCTGCCACTTCCCTCTATCGGACATTTTCGGAGGCAGTGGATTACAGACATGACGCTGTGGAAAAATGAAGCTGGGGGAGAGGCTGTAAAGCAGCGCACGCACTATACAGTTAACCGATCTGTGTGCCTCATCATATGGGTGCAGTTGAATATAGCGCTTACTTTGAATATTTCTTTTTGTGTTGTTATCTAATTATGAATGTCTTAGTAACGGTTCCAGGTGCCTCAAACAATCGTGCCACTTCTATTAAGTATATTGTGTCAGAAATATTTTGCTGCTAGTTACAACAATCACCATGTCTATTAGAAGAATATCGGGGTAAGTGTTTAAGTTTAGAGAAAAAAAAAAAGGAAATAAGAAAAACTAAAAAAAGCTGCCCATTTACGTATATATATGTGTGTACATAGGTAACAGTTTGGGATTAAAATCGAGTGATAACAATTGTTAGTTTAGAATAACGTTTTTAGCAGATTAAAAGTCATTTCTAGGATTCTGAAAGGAGTCGGTCATCTTCGAAAGCCGTGAAACAGCAGTGGCGGTTGATCTATTTTTAGAAAGTCCCTTGCATCGATTGAATAATTGAAGACGAAATGTTAGCGAAAACAGAATGTCTCAGTCACTTCCTTATCTAGGTGAATTTTAGTTGTAAGCGAATAATTTCGTATACCTTCAACAAAGCTAACCTCACGCAGACAATCAATATAAAACTCTCCTTCAACCTCGCATAGGTCACGGAGGACATAGCGGCCGACTAGGTGACGATCCGTTTCGCCAACTAGACTGCATGTATATATAAAATTTACTTTTAAATCATTTAATACAAATATAAAATTTCAGACATTAAACTATTAAAATTTCTTCTCGACGTAATTCGATACGCCCACAAAAGTTTCGTTTATTAACGAAAAGATATTTTCGCATAACAAACATAAGTGTAGTTCGATATGAGAATATATAAAAATGATTAAACGACATGCAAGTTATAAAATCTTTATAGACCAAGCGTAATTTCCAGTTATTTTTAGCTCGATTAATATTCATAAATTACAAACTTCACATATAAAAGCCAATAATTTTATATATAGTCTATAAACAAAACTCATTAACCTTTCACAGCACTTTACCCATTTTTATACAGAACTGATAATACAAGGCTTTCAGATTAGCTACTGCACTTTCCTGGAATCTCTCCAACCGTTACTGTTCTATCACTATGAACATAGGAACAATACAGGTGAAATATTTATATAGGCCTATTCAACCGCCGTGGCATTATCTATGTAACACAAGAGATCATTGAGGATCTTGTAACCCCACTTAAATCGTTTATTTTTATAGAAATAAGAATTTAAAAAAGAAATTTAAATTAACAGAATTTTAGCAACTTTTTTTTTTTATGTAAAAGAATGTACATTTTAAGAAGGAAGCAGTTAAGTAATAAATTTATTAAAAAGTTTAAAGACTATTCTATTATATTGTTACTGAATTTATAATAAATAATTATACTTCATAGAAAAAAAGTTGTTTTTAATCAATGCAAGTTATCCTAAAATAAAATCGTTATTCTCTTCATCATATTGATCAAACTACTATATTGATTTACAAAACTAAAATAACTTTCTCTGGATACGAAAATTTCATCATATCTAAAACATGTTAATGTAAAACATTATAAAAAAAATATTATTTCAACAAATAATCTTTTAAGATATAGTCATAATAATAATAATAGACAGGAAACAGTATTTGAACAATAAAATAACTTTTAAAATGAAAACAAGTGACATTTATACAAATTCGAGCATTTCACAGATGACAGTAAAATTTAAATAATTTATCAATCGAATTATAATTACACAGATGCATTTAGCGAACAATACTACCTATCATCGAATATATTCCATACTCTCGGTTGAAAATATAAATCAATATTGTATTTCGGCAAAAATAATAGAACAGGGTTTGTATGATAACAGACTCCAGAAAGGTTATGCGAACCATCGTATTTTCGCTAACAACTCTGAGGGCTGGATCAGTTTTTGCTGACCATGGCAGGAGGTGGGACGTGGGCGTCACAAGGAACTTTGCTCGATTTATTGATATGTCCTACGACCGTCCTAAAGGTGTACGACAGCAGCGCCACTGCAGGAATGACGTCATGGAAATGTCGGCTTTCGAACCAATCACGCGGAAAGTGCAAATTTTAGAGTTGGATACGTAAGCCTAACCGCTTACCATTTAACCGAAACGAAACTTCCCAGGACGTCCTCGAACAGTTATAAAGTTCATTAGTCTGTTAAGAAATTTGGCGACTTAGTAAAAATTTTGTAAATAAACTACGTAATGATCCGTTTTTTCCAGCTTTCGCTTACGTTCGTGAACTCGCAGCTAACTTTGTCGTATTTGTAATGTGTTTATAGTATCTAGCCAATAGCGAGATTGTTATCGCAACGCCTGTAAATCTGTCTTTCTAGCAAACTTTATTGTCGGACGGAAAAACCGAATAAACTATTACAACTTTAAAACACAAGATCTTTAATATGAAATAAAAATTAAATCATTTATTTGTGGAAAAAATTAAGCGTTTTTAATACATGAAGTGATAAAGGTTGTTTCTTCTCGAATGCTTTTAAATAAACGATATTAAATAAAACGAATGAAGAGTTAAGAAAAGATATTTTAAATTTAAAAAGTATATATATTTAAAGGCTATAAAATGTTTATATTAATTTCCAGGAGCGTTTACCGTGCGAGAATAATATTATATTCAGATTACTAAGAGGGATAATCAGTCATTAAGCGATATAAAAATGACTAATTGCTTTCGCACTCCACAATTTAGTTAATGTGAATAACATATATTCAGTTTAAATAAGAGAAAATGACTATTGTTTTCATTAATTATATAATATGTAGATAACAAGAATACAATTAAATCTCTCAGAAACGTGTTTAACTTAAAGCCGTTATTTGTAGGATTAGATAGTAAAGAGAAACAAACAAGGCTATAAATTGTTTGGTACAATCAGAAGCAGAACTATCATCTTACTGAATTAGTATGGAGAGACTTGGTGTTAGTTTTATTGCTTGTGAATTGGTTGATGTTTACATTTCAAGTATGCAATCTATCTTAATTTTTTCACCGTCATATAAATTATGATTTAAATTTGTGATTAGATGTATGCATATAAAAAGCTTATGTAAATATTTCTAAATTTTGTACTTTTTGATTAAAAATATTGATACAAGCTTTACTTGATATAAAAAAGTATTAAAAAGTTCTGTTGAAAATGATATGGAATTAAAGTTAAAAAATAAGACCATTTGAAGATAGAAAACGTTGAAAAGAGATTAAAAATGAACATTTCGGTTTTAATTTGTCGTAATATTTTCTACTGATCCACAGATATTTGTTACGTTAAATTAACCATTTTGCTATTTCCGTATTGGCATTTGTTGCTATATTTTATATACGACGGAATATAAAATCAAGAAAAGATGTATTGTCTCGGTAATAACGTCTTGAAACATGAAAAGCTAATGACAGAATATTTTACATTTATAGAAAAATGACATCAAAACAGATAGGTACTCACTTATAGGTAGAAGAGTATTGATAATTTGTGACGTCACTGCCTTACTTTATTCCTATTGGCTAATAATCTTTTCTCTCTCCTCCCAGGGGTTCGGATCCTCCCGATATGGACTCAAATGCCAACAATACAAAGGTGCGTCGTGCTCAGAGGTTACCGAGTCTTCGTTTAGCTAATGGTAGGATTAACTATGGTAGTCCGTCTGAAGAAGAAATACGTTCCCCTCGTAGTCTCCATAAAGAAGACTCAATTAAGATTAGTATTGAAAATACTAATACGTGTTCAGACTCTTTAGTAACTGCAGCTGATGACGATCAAACTCTTGTTAGTGATTATATATCCCCGGAAATGAATTTTAAAGATTCAAAAGTGAACACCGCTGCCGGTGCAGCCAAAGATGGTGATAAGGACGATATTAGTCTATACGGAACTCCTAAGGAAGAAATCGGCCCGGGACTGTCTGAAGTTAAAGCTTCCTTCATGAGGAACCAATTAGAAGCACTGTTTCAGCCATCGGATAATAAGTTAGCAATGAAATTGTTTGGAAGTAAAAAGGCGCTTATGAAAGAGAGAATCAGACAGAAGGCTGCGGGACATTGGATCATCCATCCATGCAGTACTTTTAGGTAAGTTTTCTACTCTCTAACATACTTTTTATGCAAAACTTTTATTAGCAATGATTGATTTAGTTTAAAAAATATGAAATTTTAAAGTAATTTATGCAAGAAATATGTATAAAATTGAATGGAAAATAAGTAAAATGCATCTATAAAATTATGTAACACCAAAAGAAAAAGGAACTAAAAGGAATTTTTCATAAAATTAAAAGAAAAATTAAAATGAAACTAAATTAACTGATTAAAAATAATGAAATGTGAACTTAAAAATATTAAAAGTTAATTTAAAAAAAAGAAAAATCACTGTAAAATTCATCAAATTAATTTGTAAAATTGAAAATCATGAACCGAATGAATTAAAATATGTTTTTTTACATAAAATTTAGGAAAACAAATGGCATTGAAAAAGAATCAAAGTTACATAACTGATTTATATCAGAAACTATAAATCGAATCGTTTAAATATTATGCAGTTTTTTTTATCTTTTTATGGAAGATGTGCAAAAAAGTAAGCTCTTCGTTATAAAATGTCAGACATTGCGAATAAATAGACTTATTACATTTATAAGGATATAATATGTAATTTGTAGCAGAATGATATATTGATTTTAGCTTCTAACCTACTGAATGTAATATAACTGATAAGAATAATATAAAATAGATTTTAAAAATAACGTTACTTTTGTTGTGTAAGTATTCTTCAGATGTCGACTGCATACTTTGAAATGACATGGAATATTTTTAAAACAAAGATGAATAATACATTGCAGTTTGACAGCTCATTCGACAATGTTGCGTTTGTTCGGTGAGTAATGGCAGTGGACTTATCGGCTTTCCTGGAAGATAGTCCTTCACCGTTCCATACTTTGTACATAATGGAACTTTTGGTATGCCATACAAGCCTTTATATACTCCTTTGTGCAAAAACAGCCGTTTTCCTTTTTACCAATTTTTATGCACAAATTACTGGCTAATTTCTTTTATATGATGCTTATAGACTTATTTGAACATTCACCGATTATGGCGAATATTCAAGATATATTTTGTGCGCTTTCATGCTCTAGATTTTATGCTTTGATGCTCTTTTTGTGCACATATCGTGCTCTATATGCACAATATTGACTTTCTCGAAATAATTTTTTTTAAATATATAAGGTAGTTTTTTAGAAGCCACTCTTACTGATTAACGAGGTAATTTTTTCCGAAGGTGTTTGCTATTTTTAGCAATCAACTCGGAGTAGAAAAGTCGCTTATTTAATTGCGTGTTTGAAAGATTATTTTTTAGCAACTTTTCGAAAATCGACGAAAGAAAACTTGACCGAATATGACCCGAAGCGAGTAATTTTAGTTAAAATAGGTCAAGGCTAAGTTAGTAGCAAGATAGATTCGTGCGGTCATTGAACAAATTAACTATAAACTGAAACCTGACTGGGCAATTCGTATCATTTAAATGCGGATTTGAATACGGTTTTATATTTAGAAATGGAAAAAAAATGAAAGGATAATTTTTTTAAGTTAACCTATTGATTTTCCCTCGATTTAAGCTATCGTTTTTTAAAATATAATATAGGCTTACTATTATTAAACAGCGTAACTTAAAACAGTAAATATTTCGTATATTATGTATATGTACTGTACTTTGCAAAAAAATCTTATAAGTCAATTTTATTAAATTAAAAACTAAAAAAAAAAATTAAATAAATCGTTTCGTTTAGTTTTAAATTTATAAATAAATTTATAATTTGTTAATTTTCTAGACAAAATTTTTATGGAATTTTTTTCCGAAATATTAAAAAGGCTTTACCTTAGATAATTACCAAACATTTAAAATTATTATTTTTTGTTATTCAATTGATATTAAATTAAAAATAATTAATTGATAGTAAAAATAAATATAAAAATAAGCAAATTAATTACTGTATTAGAAAATTCCTTATATTCGAAGAGAAATTAGATTCTTTGATTCTTAACTAGAAAATAAAAGGTTTGCATGTAAAATGAATGAGAATAATCAGCTTAATATTAAGAAAGAGTTGATGATAACTTTTAAAATTAAGTCTTTAACTTTCTTAAAGAAAGAGCATAATCCTTAAGCATTTAAATAATACTTATCAGTTTTAAATCAAAATAATTGATGTGCACCTGCTAAATGTTCTTTGTTTAAATGGCGCAATAATTGCTTATTAAGAAAATAAATACATCAAAATTCAGATATTATCGTATGCGACATCCAACAACATCCGGAAGAACTTTTTAAAATCATAATTGAATCTGCAAAATTGATTTTCTTTTTATTAGAAGTAAATTGTAATTAGAAGCAATGTATAGGCCTATATTATAGATCTATACGTGTAATTTCTTTAGGAAGATATTTAAAAAACAATCAAAATTCTGTTTAATCTTATAAAATGTCATTAACACAGAAATGTTAAAATAGCTGAAAATATTACCAAAAATTAATTTCATATACCAAAAATACTTTTACTTAGTTCGGAAAATTAAAATTCTGCAAATATTTAAATGATTGAGCTGTGGTGATTAAATTAGGAAAAATCACCTAAAGCTAAATAAGTTTTAGCTTGTCATGTTTTTAAATTTAATAGAACAATAAAAACTTTTTTAAAAATGAAGTGAAATTTTTTACGTAGCTATTATTTTATATATTTTGTAGAAAATGTCAAAATTATCATTTTTAATAGAGTTGTCTTCTTACTATATTAATTATTTATTAGTATATCAGAAATTCATATTATTTCAAGACAAGTTTCTATTCTAATTAGATTTTACCTCTACCTTTTCTAAGATATTTATAACAAAATACAAAAATTGGATTATCAAAAATTCTAAATATTCAATTTATTATTATTTCTGTTAATATGTATAAACTTAGTAATACTGTTTGCTAAATAAGGAATTCTTGCCTATTCGCTAGAGGATTCGAATCCCATTTTAGATTGGGTCATTTGTATTCAGTGATTTTGAAAAGAGATTTGTTGTGAAAAAGAAGATTGTGGCATTCATGTTTTTTTTTTCGAATTGTCCAAAGTGGAAATAAAATCATGTAAAATTCCAATGAAAACTTTACTAATTATAATGCCCAAAGGTGTGTTTTATATGGATCATTCTCAAAACACATGCTAACTGTAAATTAATTTACTTCGGCAACTACTCGAGTACAAAACGAATAGGTAGGCCTATATTGTAAGGAAATTCGAAAGGAAGATTGAGAATCAAGTGTTATCGGGACAGGAATTAGATTGACCTCTTTCCAACCATCACCATTCGATACTCGAAAAGTTTAAATGCTGTAAGATGAAGCCTGATGCAAGTTTAAATCTAAGATTTACTTACACGTCAAACGTTATCTATGTCACACGTTAGTAGTTAAATTTTAAATTTAAGATATGTCCAGAAAGTTAATTTATAAAACTATATTTAAAATGTTGAAAATTCAAGAAAATAATATTTAGAACCGAAAAAAGTAAAATTTGGAAGTTATCCATAATTGCTTTTACAGTGTTTCTTTCGTCTTTATTTTACTTTTATACATCAATGTATCTTAAAATGTATTGAAGCACAAAAGGTACTATATACTTAACTAATATAAAATACATAAGTCTGTCAATAATAAATTAATACAGTTTAAGAATTTTTATTGGATAGTTTAGTTGAGAGCGAATTTTTCCAATCGTTTAAAGTTGTTATTGATGAGTCGATTACTGGGGAAGTTGCTATCTACTCTATGTCATTGTATAAATAGTAAAAGACTAAGTATTTTTGTCAGAAGTCTCCTTAACTAGTTTTCTTCCCTTCCGAACACAGGTTTTGTTGTGTGAACTGTCACTACTTGTTGTTTTTATCGATTGGAGTAGTATCTCAAGTCTACTGTGGAATGACCCACTTGAAATACAGCACCAGACAGAAAACTTTCCAAAAGCCAAAATGTTTCAAGATTTACTTAAAAGAGAGAATGTCCTTAAGCTTCAATCGATAGAGTACCACACAACATTTGTTAATTTGTTTAGTAATTTGTTAAAATTAAATGATATCTTATAATTATCTACCAGTATTAAAGCTTCAAAAATGGGAATTTGTTAAGCTCTAAAAGTTCTTATGATAAATAGCACTTAAACATTTATCTAACAAAATTTTGTCACTCCTTCATGGCATTTATTGCTGTTTTTGAAGTTCATTCCTCTCCGAACAAATTGCTGAACGGTTAAAGAGCAAAGACGAGTATTTAGGTTATATGAAAATAATGAACCCATTCAACCTGAAGTTTTGTTGCTTTCTATTGATCTTTTGATTAAATATGTATTGATGTTCTGAATTATTGATCGACTCTATACTTACTAGAATGGAGATTTATATTTCAGCATCTCTTTTTTTCTAGATGGAAGAGTATAGATCTATTCTGTTTTTTCAGCGTAAAGTACTATATAAAACGCTCTTGACAGGCTTACGTTTATTCGCAACAAGCATCGGAAATAAATTATAAAATACTTTAGAAAATTGAAAACCAAAATCTATTTCTTATTTATCACGTGAAGGACTGAAATAAAAAACAAATTAAAAATATATTTTCAAAATTTGAATCTAATTTCGATAGCAGTTTTAAAAAAAATGATAAAAATAATATCTGTTAAATAAAAATTTAGCACTACTGAGGAATAGCAAAATTTTTTTATAATAATATTTTATTGTCAATCTTCTTCAGATTTTTCTTGTTATTTTAAATCTTCTCGTAAAAATGAATCAATAAAAATTCTTCTGAGTTGATTCATTTTTTAACACGCGTTTAAATTATTATATAAAAAATAAGAATGTATTTAGAAACCAAATTTAGCAGTTAACGTATTATTCACAATGCATAAAATTAAATTAGTCATATGTATTGTGTTTTAGACTCATATATATATATTAATATATCCGATAATTCATCGTTTAATGTTTTAAACAAACACCGAATAAAATAATAAAAAATTTTTATTTCATATTTTAAAATTTTATATCATAGAATATTAAACATTGTTTTTTAATGACCTACACAAAACCACCTGTTAATTTATTACATTCGATTGGCTCGCTTCCAAAGAGAATAGAGTCCTCCTGGCGAATTACTGTGCCTCANTTTAAAAAAATGTTTTTAGAATATTAAACATTGTTTTTTAATGACCTACACAAAACCACCTGTTAATTTATTACATTCGATTGGCTCGCTTCCAAAGAGAATAGAGTCCTCCTGGCGAATTACTGTGCCTCAATGGCATTATTTTCATTGGCGAAAACTTAATGAAGCCTTGTTAATTATCATTAACAGTTATGGCTTGTTAAATTCTCTATTCCATCATCAAACATTACTTTTCGAATTTTGTTGTTATGGAGATGGTCTGACTGTTTCGATTCAAAATTCAAACAATTATCCATTGTTACCTTTGTTTGACTAGGAACATTTAATATGACTGTTTGATGACCGAAAACCACAAATTTCATTCTAGACTACATCAACATCTACATAACAATAGATGAGCTTTATTAATTACAAGACAGGCTACCAAAGATATAGGACTATATNATTATCAAAAATTCTAAATATTCAATTTATTATTATTTCTGTTAATATGTATAAACTTAGTAATACTGTTTGCTAAATAAGGAATTCTTGCCTATTCGCTAGAGGATTCGAATCCCATTTTAGATTGGGTCATTTGTATTCAGTGATTTTGAAAAGAGATTTGTTGTGAAAAAGAAGATTGTGGCATTCATGTTTTTTTTTTCGAATTGTCCAAAGTGGAAATAAAATCATGTAAAATTCCAATGAAAACTTTACTAATTATAATGCCCAAAGGTGTGTTTTATATGGATCATTCTCAAAACACATGCTAACTGTAAATTAATTTACTTCGGCAACTACTCGAGTACAAAACGAATAGGTAGGCCTATATTGTAAGGAAATTCGAAAGGAAGATTGAGAATCAAGTGTTATCGGGACAGGAATTAGATTGACCTCTTTCCAACCATCACCATTCGATACTCGAAAAGTTTAAATGCTGTAAGATGAAGCCTGATGCAAGTTTAAATCTAAGATTTACTTACACGTCAAACGTTATCTATGTCACACGTTAGTAGTTAAATTTTAAATTTAAGATATGTCCAGAAAGTTAATTTATAAAACTATATTTAAAATGTTGAAAATTCAAGAAAATAATATTTAGAACCGAAAAAAGTAAAATTTGGAAGTTATCCATAATTGCTTTTACAGTGTTTCTTTCGTCTTTATTTTACTTTTATACATCAATGTATCTTAAAATGTATTGAAGCACAAAAGGTACTATATACTTAACTAATATAAAATACATAAGTCTGTCAATAATAAATTAATACAGTTTAAGAATTTTTATTGGATAGTTTAGTTGAGAGCGAATTTTTCCAATCGTTTAAAGTTGTTATTGATGAGTCGATTACTGGGGAAGTTGCTATCTACTCTATGTCATTGTATAAATAGTAAAAGACTAAGTATTTTTGTCAGAAGTCTCCTTAACTAGTTTTCTTCCCTTCCGAACACAGGTTTTGTTGTGTGAACTGTCACTACTTGTTGTTTTTATCGATTGGAGTAGTATCTCAAGTCTACTGTGGAATGACCCACTTGAAATACAGCACCAGACAGAAAACTTTCCAAAAGCCAAAATGTTTCAAGATTTACTTAAAAGAGAGAATGTCCTTAAGCTTCAATCGATAGAGTACCACACAACATTTGTTAATTTGTTTAGTAATTTGTTAAAATTAAATGATATCTTATAATTATCTACCAGTATTAAAGCTTCAAAAATGGGAATTTGTTAAGCTCTAAAAGTTCTTATGATAAATAGCACTTAAACATTTATCTAACAAAATTTTGTCACTCCTTCATGGCATTTATTGCTGTTTTTGAAGTTCATTCCTCTCCGAACAAATTGCTGAACGGTTAAAGAGCAAAGACGAGTATTTAGGTTATATGAAAATAATGAACCCATTCAACCTGAAGTTTTGTTGCTTTCTATTGATCTTTTGATTAAATATGTATTGATGTTCTGAATTATTGATCGACTCTATACTTACTAGAATGGAGATTTATATTTCAGCATCTCTTTTTTTCTAGATGGAAGAGTATAGATCTATTCTGTTTTTTCAGCGTAAAGTACTATATAAAACGCTCTTGACAGGCTTACGTTTATTCGCAACAAGCATCGGAAATAAATTATAAAATACTTTAGAAAATTGAAAACCAAAATCTATTTCTTATTTATCACGTGAAGGACTGAAATAAAAAACAAATTAAAAATATATTTTCAAAATTTGAATCTAATTTCGATAGCAGTTTTAAAAAAAATGATAAAAATAATATCTGTTAAATAAAAATTTAGCACTACTGAGGAATAGCAAAATTTTTTTATAATAATATTTTATTGTCAATCTTCTTCAGATTTTTCTTGTTATTTTAAATCTTCTCGTAAAAATGAATCAATAAAAATTCTTCTGAGTTGATTCATTTTTTAACACGCGTTTAAATTATTATATAAAAAATAAGAATGTATTTAGAAACCAAATTTAGCAGTTAACGTATTATTCACAATGCATAAAATTAAATTAGTCATATGTATTGTGTTTTAGACTCATATATATATATTAATATATCCGATAATTCATCGTTTAATGTTTTAAACAAACACCGAATAAAATAATAAAAAATTTTTATTTCATATTTTAAAATTTTATATCATAGAATATTAAACATTGTTTTTTAATGACCTACACAAAACCACCTGTTAATTTATTACATTCGATTGGCTCGCTTCCAAAGAGAATAGAGTCCTCCTGGCGAATTACTGTGCCTCAATGGCATTATTTTCATTGGCGAAAACTTAATGAAGCCTTGTTAATTATCATTAACAGTTATGGCTTGTTAAATTCTCTATTCCATCATCAAACATTACTTTTCGAATTTTGTTGTTATGGAGATGGTCTGACTGTTTCGATTCAAAATTCAAACAATTATCCATTGTTACCTTTGTTTGACTAGGAACATTTAATATGACTGTTTGATGACCGAAAACCACAAATTTCATTCTAGACTACATCAACATCTACATAACAATAGATGAGCTTTATTAATTACAAGACAGGCTACCAAAGATATAGGACTATATATATATATATAAAATTATATTTTATGCTAAATACGATTCGATTTTATGTTTAGAATATTAAATATCGCGCGGAAATAAAAATCAAAATAAAACAAAATTGCTTGCTTTTATTCTAAATTATTAAAGAAATAAAATTAAAATATATTTTAATTTTATTTCCAAGCGAATAATATATACTTTGATTTAAATTTTTTTTAAAATGGCGATTTAAATTGTAAACATTTAAATTACTTATTTCAAATCTTAAGATATAAATAAAATAAAAACGATAATAAAGGTTAGATAAATCATTGTACACGAGTTTAGATATAAACATATAATAAAATTCGCATTAAACTTAAGCTTTATGATTCAGTTAGGAGCCATAAAGGTTTTTTCCCCTTTATATAATCTAATAATACAAGCATTACGTACTAAATAATTTTACATATTATATAAATTCATTTTTAAAATGATTACAAACATGTAATTTATTAAAAGATGTGTTTTATGAAAATATTTTTATTCCTGCACAAATTGAAAAACTGCTAATTTTATTGTTATTAATTTATATAGAATTATTATTACTACTATAGAAATTATTGTCAATATCATTACATTATTATTATTTACAAAAATAAAGTTTTATTTTCCTCCTCAGAATTTATAATTTATTTTGAAAAATAATTTTTCATTTTCATAACATAAATTTAATTTCTGACATTATATGACTACATTTATTATCAACAATTCTTCTTTTATACAAATTGATTTAACAGAAAACTTCAATTTTAGTAACAAAGTTATTTTTAACTTATACTTTGGAATTTTGAATATATTTTATTTTTTTTTATCATAAAACTTTTACTTCATTTAGTTTATTTGATAACGCATATTTTAAGAGAGAATTCAAAATTTTATTTTATGTTATCAAAAAGTTTTTTTTTTATATTAAATAATACGAACTTATGAAGTTTGAATTCTGTTTATCCAACAGAAACTAGCAGAGTGAATGAGTAAAAAAGAATAAAAATATATGGTATTCAAAATTCCTTATACGAGTTTATTCTAAAAATTTTAAAAAAATCTACGTTAAGTTGAATTTTATTATTTTTTATTATTATTAGGGAGTAGAGTCTACTCAAAGTGCAGTTCATTAAGTAAAATTAAAATGTAAAAAAAACTAAATAAAATATTTTTGCTTCATTTCGAACTGTACTTAATATTTTTAATGGATTATTATAAATTAGACAACACCCAGTTGTATAAGTGAAATGCATTTAGAAAGTACAAAACCTAACAAAGAAAGAAACCAATTTTCGTAAAAATGCAGGAAACCATTCATCACATTTCCCATAAAATGAAGCTACAGGATAAAGAGAGATTCCATGTTTGATTTATTGAAGCTGTGATTAAAACTGAAATTTCTCATTATTTATGACGGTTTCAAAATCGAAAACAACTTTCTACTTTATATGTATTAGTGTCGGCTAAGGATTAATATGTAAATATTTTATAGAACAATAGTACCACAAAAATTTAGTTGGAATAAAAGTATTTATTATGAATTTAAGAAAAAGTCGATTTATTTAAAAAAAAAGTTAACTCTCTAAAGTTTCAATTTAATGTTTTATGGCTTCGTTGGGAAATTATAGAAAGTTTTAATCTCTTTCCCAAATTTTAATTTTTGACTTTTTAATATCTTTCTGGCGAATCCTTTTTCTTGTTATCTAGAATGGCCACTTGAAATTTATATATGCAAGAAAATTCTTAAATATTATTACATTAATAAAGGATTTACATTGGATTAGTTCAACTTTATGTTAGGAGAATTATTATGCATTATCTATATGATTATTCGTGCTTCCAAGCGAAAAGAATATTAATAAGTATTGCTCTTGTAAAACTCATGCACATAAAGTTCAAAGACAATAGTTATATAACAATATTGTCTCTAATAAAATCTTGTTTTATTCTAAAGTAATATTAATAAATAATAATTGTTATTAGTTACATCTTTGGTACTTTTTTAAACAGTTAAAAGCGATTTTTCATCACAATGCTAAAAACAATTTTAAAAATTTATAACGCAAAAGCATTATTTTTTTAAATGCGATTCCATAACTGTAGTTTGGCAAGCAATAACTATCTCATCAATTATTTATCCGTCACAAACCATTAAAAATTATTCAAATTCTCTACCAGTTTAACAGTTGTAATAATGCAATTGGAAGTAAAATACAGATTGAAAATGAGACAGACTTTTTCATTAAATTTTAAAATTAATGTGGTTGTTAGTTCATAAACTTCTCACATATAAATACTATATTCAAAAACAGCACGTAACTACATGCTATTTTTGCTACGAATATACGATATTCAAAATAAATTGAAAAAGAACATGCTAACCATTCCGTATTTTATACTTCTAATTTTCCTTAAAATGAATATTACCAATGAAGCAGGGTAATATTCATTTTACAAGAAAAGACACCACTTATTGCATTTACATAATACCTTATAAAAAGTTCCTATTGATGTAATTAACATCTATGAATTCTAATGCTCCTTAGAACATAATTGAGTACCAAAATTCGAATTAAAAAATCTTATTATGCCATCATCGTTGATATACGATTACTATTATGATCCTAATTTCTTCCGGTTAAATTTTATTCATATTGAATTTTTTTTTCTTATTTTTTTTTGAGTATAATAGAAATCATCCATTCATCTCGACTTAAGATAAAAGTTTTTCATGCATAAAAAATGTTAAATTACTGTGTTAAAGTACTGTGTGTTATTAATGTTGAAGTAACTGTGCTAATTGTTTCTCTTATGGTCAAACTTCTCCATGTAAAGATCGAGACTTAGACTTTGGCTAGTTTAGCTGTGTTTGAGCCAATGGATTTACAAATCGATCGATTTAAAAGTCATAACTCGTCTTGTTTTTTTTTCTTTTCTATCTTTAAAGTATATTCTAGTTTGTAAAAAACGGGTACACAATCAGTGACCAACATCATTGCTGACACTGAGTTGTCTAGCCACGTCTACTTGAATCTGGAGAGATTCCAGTTTCCTACGACTATTTATAAAGATATATACATTAAATAATATCGTATTCAGTCATCACAGTAGTTTAGTTCTTACATAATTTTTAGTTATGGCATTTTATAACAAAATATGTACATGTAAATGGTTACTTTATATAAAACGTGAAAAATTGTTTATGTTTGTATTATAAGTGTAAATAAACACATTTCGGTAATATTTTCATAATTTATTTCCAATTTATTTTTTCCTTTATCTCAAATATTTACGAAATTATTTGAAAAACTACATAGTTCTATTTGCAAATTAGCTACATTTTACATGTTTTTATTTAATATATTTTAATTTATTATTAAATAGGAAAGTATTAAATATTATTCAGAGCTCATTGTCATTTAAAATTTATGCAAAATAAAGAAAATATTTTATCAAATTTTCTGCAATTATAAATATATGTATAATTGAAACAAATTCAAAATCTAGATTAAAAAATAATGCTTTGATGTAGATAAAATTTAAGAATTCGTATAAAAAATAAATATACATATTTTAGCTTTTAAATTGTCCGACAATCTTCTAAAATTTCGTTATAAAAATAAATGCATTTTGAATTTATTTTTATCACTAATAAAGCGGTTTGTATTTTATGATAATACCATTTTCTTTTTTTCCTTCGAAAATATTTATTCAAAATAGTGACTATCATTACATCCATTTAAATCCCGTCTGGTGCACCAGTTGTCGTTAACAATTTCTCGCCGAAGTTTAAAAAGCTTTCAAGTATCGCTTATAATATTTATATTATAATTTTTTTATTGATATTAAAAACTAATAAAAATTACACACAAAATGATTGGTATTTCATAAATTAATTTCATTTTCATTCAATAAAAACTACCATAGTTTCCTCGAATAAGAATAGAACCGATGTGTTTGGTTTTTGAATTTGTATCACGCCGCTAAGCAACGAACGGAACAAGTCAAGTTGAAACATCGTCACACTACCGGGCTGCAGTTTTTAATCATTTAATGCAGTTTTTTTAATTTATTTAATTTAAAATATATTCTCTCCACCTCAAGTTAGTAGTGGTTTGCCCCTGTACATCATACTTATCCTTTAACAATAGAATCGTGCCGGTCATCTATCTAACACCTTTTAGGGAAAATTTTTTGAATTCAAATAGCAAAACTTCTGGTTTGCACTGGAAGTTCGTGTATAGTTATTCGGTGTCTCCTGCCCCTAAGATTTTCTTTTCTCGACGTTCATCTATATAATTCAGTTCTCGACGTTGAGGAGAGATGGACGGACGGACGACAGTGGGAATTTATAGGTCTATAATTATTTTAAAATTGCAAACCAATAAAGTCTAATAACATGGGCTTCATTCTTACTCTATGGAATAATATAATAACTATATTTTTCAGCTATAACATTAGTATTAAATTTACAAAGGTAAAAATATCAGCCTAAGTTGACAAGGACGATTGCAATTCGATTTTTTCCAACGTTTACGCTGGATTAAGTATAACTGTAAAGCTTCTCTTAATTTATAACTATTTGTAGTTTGCAAACTGAAAACTACTAAATGCTGTTTTTTTTTATAAGTTTAGTAGTATTTAAAGTTCCTTACTAGTCCATTAATTAAATAGAGATTGAGAAAAGGAAATGAAAAAAATCTCTACATCTTTAAGTTTAATAAAAATTGTTAAGGCATTCATCTTATATGTGAAACAAACTAATCTGATGTTATAAATTAGATATTTACTCTTTAAAAGTTTAAATTTACTTTGTTTTAACCATTTCAATTTCCGTGAACTATAAACCGAGCACTATAAATTGAAAATAATAAGAATGTGGTATGTTGAAAGTAATCAATAAACGTTAAAGTTTAGAATAAAAAGAAAGAAAAAAAAGGAAAACATTTAATGGGGTATTTTTTTGGGGGAACAAATCTCTTTCTTAGAAGATAACTGCCTTACAATAAATATCGCAATGAAAATTAAACGATTTTGTTTTATTTCATCCAAATTTCGAATGAAATTAGATTATCAAGTCAATGAGAAGGTCATTAAATTACAATTATCAATCGTTCCTAAATGTTAATATTTTAAAGAATATGTAAAAAAGCACAAATGAATCGATACGCCCATAAAAAGTCTCTCTTTTTTTTTTTATTGTTTTCCTTTAAAGAAAGTGATTTTAAGATGTTTCCAAACTCTCTTATTGACTTTTCTTATCAGAAGATGTTAGTTCGTACAAAGAAAGAATTCTGCAAACAAAATTTAAAATTTAATTTAACATACATTAATGGCTTTCTAGTATTTTTCCAATAAATTATTAAATTTATAAAAATAATATTTAAAACCACAAATCCGTATTATGTATAATTAGTCAATAGCAAAATTAAACTATCATACAAATTAGATTTTGTTGTATGATGTTGTAGTTATGTATTTTAATGAATTACGTATATAAAATATATACTTTAATCTTATAGTTTATAATCGAAAACTTACTTTTTGCTGTATATTTAAAATGATCTTCATAATGGTAATCCAGTTATTTAATCATAAAATTTATTACATATACGATTATTATTGTGTAAATTTATATATTTAATAATAATAAACGAAAATATGATAACAAGATTGGAATGCAATATGCTGTTATTATCCCATGAACTAAGTTTCTACCATATATTTGCCGGTTCTTTATATTCTTCTCCATCTCTCTTCGACTCTCTTAAGCTACTCTATCACATTCCTTACCATCAAACCGTAAAATAAATGCATTAGAAAAATTATTTTTTTATTTTTTTAGATGAAACATTAATTGAACCTTCAATCAGCATTGTCAGAGAACAACTTAAAAATGTAGACTGAACAGTCCTTCAATGCTTTTACATAAAATATGTTTCTGACATAATATAATTTTCAATTTGATGTGTCACCTTTAAAACGAAAAAAAGAACACAATGTATCTTTATACTTTTTTAATCAACGTAAAATTGCTAAATGTTAAATATAAACCCACAAAATTAGCGAATTTCTTACAGATGCTGATAGAAAAATTAAATTTATTATTTCTGAAAACTGGCACTAGGTATTGATCGGATCCACAGAAGTAATACTGTTAAAGGCATATCACGTGTTTCATTGACGTCATTTCCTAGTATTGGTTCAATTGAACCAAAACTAGCTGCAAAGAATGGCCGCTTCAAACCGAAAATGATTTTCTTTGCTTATATGACTATTGCGAGTCTAAAGTTGGGAAATAATAATCGCTAATTGCTCAACATTAATTTAAGTTATAAAAAATTTTATATGTAAATAAATAGGTGTAATTTGTAGCACATTAAATTTAAATCATGCCCATGAGAAATGTTTATAGTTTAGCTTTACTGTGAATATATATAATGGCACAAAAATAGGTTTAACAGTTCCTAAGAGACAAAATTCAATGAATAACAAAATAACATGATTTATTTTCCTTCTTTTTATATGACGTAGAAGTAAATATAGAAATTGTTTTATATGTTAATTTAGGGTATGATTATTTTTGATAGGAAAACACTCAGCTCAATCATTGTCTTCATTAACAATTAACTATTTACGAGTGTAATAAAACTCCGTTAAAATTTAATATACTTTAATTAAACATAGAAAATGCTTTCTGTTCTAGTTTCCAATTACTAATGTGCAAGTGATCAGAAAACGCAATTTGGAAATTTAGCTTTAAACAATCAATCTTGAAAAACAAGAATAAAAATGCAATTAAGTAGCGAGAAAAATATTAGATTTGAACTTAATTGAAGGAAAAGATAATGATCTACATAAAATAAATATTATTATTTTTATTATTTAATTTATATGTGAAATTTTCTGTAAATAATTTGAAAATAGAAGGGAAAAAGAATCGGTTAAGAAATTTTATTCCTCGGAAACTTAAGCAAGCTTCAGGCTTCTTTGTTGACTTTTACTTTTTTGGTGGGAATAAGATTACATCTGATTCAGCTAAAAAAAATCGTATGATATTTTACGTCACGAGAGTTATAGATGGGTGACAAAGCAGTAATTCCGTAATGAAAGAACTAACAACATTATTCACTAGCCGCTGTAGCAGAAAGTGATTGGTCTTCTACGTTTGCAAATGAATACGAATGTTGATATTCTCACGGGATTTGCTACTTATGTCAGAATTTATCTAAAGATTAGTCATAAATCTCCGATGTAAAGTTTTCCAAACGAATATTTTAATATTCATAGGATGATTAGAAATTGAAGTTTTGATGATACTGCCATTTTATACTTATTCTAAGTACCCACAACTTTTGATCTTACTTCTCTGATATTATTTGATCATTAAAAGCCATAATGTCTTAGTGATATTAGTTTTTAGGGAACTCGTTTGGTTATAAAATCATTTAAAAACTTTCTTTCTTTCTTCGTATGAGCCATAATGGTTCAAAATCGATACCTGTTACTAGGAGAAATTTTTTTATATTTCTAAATAAATATTATTTATATATGTTTAAAAATAGTTTATATCCATCTCTCTTAGTCATTGAGTTATAAATGTAATTTATAAATATTAAATTTTTTAAAAAGTATTTTTGATCACGATGACGTATCTAAGCAACAGAACTTTATAAGGTTTATTATATTATGTAATATTTCGAATTTTTATCCCTTATAAATTTTCAAATCACGCATGCTTTTTTTCTATTTTATATATTAAATTCCCACTGAATGTAAATTAGGAATCTGCCCCTTTGCTTTCTAGTTTATGTGTGTGTTGCATACTACATAAGTAAAATTTTACGATTTTTGGCACGCAAACTTCTTTTCGATGGGTAGAATAATATGACATCAACAAAATAGGGCAAGGTTACTTCCAATTATGGGGATATTGCATGACACATACACCATGGTTCATATCGCTTTCGACTGTTATTCAAAATGCGACAGAATAACTTATTGGGCTATATAAATGATAGATCAGCAAATATATTTATTCTAATGGGAGATACACTTTGAAAATTAGATTCATACTATTCAGTTTAAATATATATAATAAAGTTATTGCACTTTATATTACGTTCGAAATTTCCGCACTAATTATAATAGTAAACTCAGATTAATCACTCGGACAAATTAGTATTAGAAAATGCTATTTGACAACTAGATAATAAAGTACTTTAAAGTGAAGTGAGGATGACCCAAATTGATCCACTCGAACGATTGAGGCAAGAATTAATTGGTGACGAGACATTGAGGTCAATCACAAGTTTCTTTCAAGAAGAAACCGTTCGTTTTCCCGAAATAAATTAGTATTGTTCAAAAATAAATCATTTATTTTAGATTAAAAATAAGTATTTGTCTATCAATAAAAATATATCAGGCTTTAATAAAGAATAATTTATTACATCTTAGTCGTTTTGAATCGAACAAACTTTCTAATAGAAGATAAACGTTTACTGTACAGTACGTGTTTATCATTACAATATGAATAGGATTTCATTGCTTTTGTTTAAAGATTGCAGATTATAGATTTCGATATTCGAACTGATATTTGTTGTTTGGATTGCATCCAATGCGATATCTGCTAACGCTTAAAGTTTCAGAAAGTGGAAGATTATTATAGATTTTCATAGTAAAATACTTAATCAAACAATAAATCTTCAAGAAATTTTGAATCGCATCCAAACGAAATTTATTTATAACTATATAAATTATATGGTATTTAGAAGTTCTAAATTAAGTTTCTCTCACTTCCTAAAACCCTGAAAATTTCATATAAAGATTTAAAAAGAAGCTTTCTTTTAAATGCAGTTATATATATTGTATATAATTATGCTCATTTCATCGATATACATGTATATATGTGATTTTGCTACTAATAGGAAATTAGGAAATTAAATGTGACTTCTATGTTGTGTAGATTTGTTCTAACAATAAATAGCAACGTTGGAATTATCACAGGAAAGGAGTATAACTTAGTTTGCGAAATTGTCAGTTTAATTAGTCCAAAATAATTAACTAGTTTGTATAATAATGTAGAAATTATTAAAATATTCTATTAAAATGATTACACGGAAAATATATTTCCAGATAAAATATAAACCTTTTTAATTGTGAAGGTATTATGTTAGATACAAAATATTTAAAGTAGATACATAGATAATCGAACAGAGAATATTTTAGGAACTTTTTCTTACAGATTACAACTGAAAATAAATTTGATATAATAGGAAACCCATATGTTATAATAAAATGATCATTTTTTTCTTCCAATATATCTTGTAAAATACGAAAAACTTTTATTGAGTAGATCTGTTATATACTGCAGTTATTTATAAACAGAACTGTATTAAAATTCTGCATTACAATTATCAAAAATTATGTTCATTTTTAATCTTCAGCGAAAGATTTTCATGGTTAATTTACTCGATTTAAAAGTTCTATAATTATTTTTATATATATAGGGGAGACCGGGGCAAGATCGGCATGTTAAGCTTTACTTAAATTTTGTGTAATAAATACTGCTGTAAACTAAAAAAAAAAGCTTTGCATATTGTCTATTGGAATGTTTTCTTACTATAGAACTGGTTAAAATCAGTTTGGAAATAAAAATAATTAAAATAATTACAACTTTACAAGAAGAGAGAAATTGACGAAGTTGCCCCGGGTATAGGGGCAAGATCGGCAACTTCTCTCTTTTTGTAAAGTTGTAATTATTTTAATTATTTTTATTAAAGTTGCCCCTGGTATAGGGGCAACAGTAATGGGGCAAGATAGGCACGTATATAAAATTATGTTATTAACAATGTATAAGTTGGAATTCACTATTAAAACAAAGAAATACAAATCCAACACCCATTTAATATTATTACAACGAAATGCAAGTTCAAAGACATATATACATGAATAACAAATGCAAACATGTTTTCATTTATCATCTGTTTGATTTTTATCCTTTGCTTCTAATGTGGCTTTATGTTGCCGATCTTACCCCGCTAGTCATGATTTCGAAACATTAAGTACAACCCTGAGAACAGAATGCCAAGCCACGATCTGGCCACGTGAATAAGTTGAAGTTACATCCTTCTAACAGGAAAAGTAACTTTCGTTATCATGGAATTATAACAAAACCTGCCAATTCAATATAAATGGAAAAAAAATATTATATGGAATTGAACGAAAATGAAAATTTGCTTGATAATTCAACTACGCTTGTTGGAGAACAATAAAAACACTACACTCAACAAGCCACCAATAAAACTCAACTGCCTAACCTATAACCAAAGTCTCCTTTTAATTTGTTTTTAAAAAAAAGCGCTTGACAAACTTGCCCCGCATGCCGAAGTTGCCCCGGTCTCCCATATATATATTAATCTAGGGAGCTTCGTCCATTTCTTCAAACATTTTCTGTTGATTAATTGATTCTCGGTGTCGCCATTTCTAATTTTTCTTTTTTTTTCTTTTTCTTGACGAAAAAAGTGTCGTGACGATTTTAAGTATTTTATATATAGGTTATATAGAGTATATTTACAATTACAATCAATATATTTATTTTAAACTAGAATATCATATAAATTATATTGATTAAATAATTTTTTTAATATTTTATATCACTTTGTATATGTTTGAATCTACCATAACTTTCAACTTTTTAAAATTAACGTTGATCATACATACAGTAGATAAATTTCCATTATAATTACAATCCCTAAACTAGGGTTAAAACCTTTTTCCTTAATGCTTATATCACTTCTATAACGTATGTTTTTCTTCTATTCTATGTAGAATATAAATAACTATAAAACGAGGAATGATTTCTATTTATAGTCTATATGATATTTACTTGTATTCAATTTATGTTATATGTAATTACCTTACAAGTTAAAAAACATTTACTAAGATATTGTATTGTATTGAAAGAAATAATTGATAATATTCATTTAATATATGACTATTGATTAAATAAAATGTTAATGATAATGTAGTAATACATGACATTATAGAATTTTAATTTCAAATATAAATTTGAAATTAAAATTAAAATTTATTTTTGAATTTTAATTTCAAAAATAAAATTCAAAAATAAATTCAAAAATAAATCAAAAATAAATTCAAAAATAAAATTCAAAAATAAAACAAGCTCTTACATCCTAAGAGCTTGTTTATTTGCAAGCTCTTAGGATGTAATGACTGATTTATATTGTTTATCTAATCAAATTGTAATAATTGTTGATCTCTCGATATTTAGATATGATAATTTATATTGTAAATTATAAAGATTTTAACTATATTAAAATATATAAACTTATTATCGTTTATAATAAGTTACATAAACTTGTACAAAGATAATTACAAAATTCCTACATTTTGAAAAAAATAAAATGGAATTTTATTGGTGAAAAATAATAATATTAATTTACTTTTAATGTTAAAAATTAAATGTCTTTAATTTTATTATTTAAAAGTTTAAATGCAAAGAACGTCTTATTAATATAGAAATTACGTAAATAAATATTTTTAAAATAATGGAAATCTTATTAATTAGTAATTAAAATTAATTAAAAATGCTCGTTTTAAATGACTTTTTATTTATTTCAATTACTATGCATATTCATTAATTATATTGTATTTCAAGAGTTAATAATTTGTAAAGCTATTAAGTAATAAATTACTTGTCAAACTATAAATAACAAGATTGGATTATAACAAAATTGCTTCTTACTTTTTTTTTCTTATGAAATGTTTAGGTTCTATTGGGACCTCTGTATGCTTCTCCTACTTGTAGCTAACCTCATCATCCTTCCCGTGGCGATTTCTTTCTTCAATGACGATTTGTCTGCGAGATGGATAGCCTTCAATTGTTTGTCAGATACCATCTTTCTCTTAGACATTGTCGTCAACTTTAGAACGGGTGAGTAAAATAACTTAAGACAAATTTACTTGCATCACTTTCTAAATTTCTTCGTTATTGTCATCGTAGCTAAAATTTATGACAGACTTGCCAAGTTTCGACACTAACATTATTTATTTATCTTTTTTTTTTTTAAATTGCAAATTTCGTTACCTTTTTGTTGTCTTGTTTAATAAATTTTAAGAATTTGTTTATTGAAATTTAATTTTTTTCAATGTTTATTTTCTCAAAATAATAATTTTAGCGTATAAAATTGAGACATTTTAAATTCATAAACACTACAACTTTCGATTTATGAACCAATACATGGTAAATGATGATAAAATACATGTCAAATTTACGAAGAAATTATCTAGAAGTTGTTATAGCATAATTAACATCCACGTCAATATTTGTCAACTGTGACAGGTCAAAGTTAAAAATCGTTAAACATTGCAATGTTTTCCTGTGTAAAGTACCTGTAAAGGAACTTCTTATAGTCAAAAGTAATTCTACTCAGTTTTCATCCATCACATAGATCCCAAGGGTGTCAACACGGACGTCTTTCTCGTGTTCTTATTGACGCATCTAACCATACATTTCTGGATCTTTTGTTTGTTGAAAGACATAAAGAAAATTGGCAAAAGAAAGAAATAAAACCACTATAAATTCAATTGAAATCGCATTTCCTTTAAATCGGTTGCTGTTATGATATATTTGAGGTTTCTCTGTCTTGATATTACGAGATTTATTTAAAACATCAACGAATGATTCAAGAATCTCTTTATCAATCCTCTTCTATCTGAATTTTGAAGAATATTAAACTTGAATTTGTTTGTTGTCATGTAAATTTCAAAATATTTAACGTATTTAAATAGAGATTTTTTAAAGTTAATTTATTGTTTGAAATAAATATTATTACGAGAATCTCTCGCAGTTATCTTGTAAAAAGTGCACTTCGAAAAATGCATTCTAAATTGATTTTATTGTAAATATTTTAAGTATAAAAATGATAAAATTATCATTTTATAAATTACAAAAGATGTATGAATTATTAAAGACATAAAATAATGATAAATTGAATATAATCATACATTTTAAACTATATCAATTTATATGTCGTAAAACGATAAATAAACATAAAGAATTATAAGTATCATTTATAAAAATAAAATATCTAAAATTCTGTATCTTATACCTTGCCAGCTACACAATGCTGATAAAATAAGCTGGTCGTTCTGTTTCTAATTTAAGAATTTTCTAACTTTTTTATCTTATAATATTCTTTTCCTTTTAAAGCAGATTTCTATCATTCAAAATCCGAACGTATAAAGTTTAACGAGATAAAACTGTGCTGTATCTAAATTGTTCGCTAAAAGGCAGACTTTGAGAAGTACCGTCAATATGGTTGCTGTTAAGGATAATTTTACTGATAAAAATACTTTTCAATAAATTACGGTATATTCATTGGAAAATAAAAATCAATTTTGTACACGGCAAAAGAAAGTTTGCTAGTGGGTAGATGTTATGCTAATAAAATATGTTTATATAAAATGTATAGCCAATATAATCATATTTTCGATGCTGTTTTTCGTGACTTTCTTAAATGAGTATTCGATGTGGTCGTAAAGGAACTGAAACGATAAGTGACCTATGGGTGATGACGTCAAACCAACGATCTTCTATTGTGACGATGTCCTTGTTGAAAACTTAATGGGAATCTGATGGAAGGCCGACATATTTTTTGACTTATTATTTTTATCGTGATGATGTTCAACAGACTCAAAAACTCCCTTTCTGATGAACAAGAATGACTTCTTTGCTATGATAAGCTACGACCTCCTTACAGTTTCGATACTAAAGTGCCAGACTCTTCTCTATATTTCCTATGTTTTTTTTTATATTAAAGGTAATGAGCGTTTTTATGTGTGCGTATTATTCTTTACTTACCTGTATGAATATTCTTCTGTGAGCATTCGAGAAAAATTTACGATCCGTTAGTTTTGAAAGTATAAGACATTAATCCGCATTTTGTAAAATAATACCTTATCAAAATAACCACAAAGAAGCCTTTTATTAGTCTCTAATAATAATTTATGACAAAAATTTACGGTTGAGCTTTTAGTTGTTAATAATGAATTTTTATTTTTACAGGTATTATGCAGCAAGACAATTCCGAGCAAGTGATATTGGATCCTAAACTTATAGCTAAACATTATGTGAGGACGTGGTTTTTCCTGGATTTGATAAGCTCTATACCTCTGGACTACATCTTCCTTATCTTTCAGCAGGACTACAGTGATAACTTTCAACTCCTTCATGCAGGAAGGGCGTTGCGTATCCTACGGTTTGCAAAAATGCTCAGTTTATTACGCCTGCTTAGATTATCTCGGCTTGTGCGTTATGTCAGTCAATGGGAAGAAGTATATGTAAGTATCAACGATAACATACATCTACATTTAAAAGTTTTCAAGGTATCAGAACGGCTTCTGGTGGTAATATCGAGTGAAAGAAGGATTAGGAAAATATCTCATATTAGAAAAAAAAATCCATCTTTCAAATCAAATTTATAAAATTAGCTTTTGGATTTTAAATTATATAAGATTAATAACACCTTAGGTCTTAATTTAGGAATAATATTCTCATTTCTTATGCATCATTTTATTCACTTTTTCTTTAGTTTAATTGATCCTATTTTTAACATGCTCACAATTTAATAATTTATTTTTATTGAAAAAATTCAATTCAAAAATTTTTATATTAAAAGTAATTTAAATAAACTATAAACGAAGAAAAAGGTTTATTTAAATTAAATAAAATTGAATTCTGTTGATAGCTTTCATTTTAGCAATAGGAAAATTAATATGAGAAAAATTCATAATTTTTTGCATCTGTGACTAATATTTGATTTTTTTATTGTTAATTTTTTGTATTATTTCAAACAATTTGAGTAAACTTCTCTACGATTTTCGAATTCTGAAATTTGATTTTATGTATTCTAATAATCTAACAGATGTTATGGAAATTAAAATAAATGACTCCAGACTCCACGAAAGTTCATAAATGAAAAGTATTTTATTATAAGCTGTACTAAAAGTTGGACATCTGTAGTGGCTTTATACATATTTTTCTTAAATTCCTTAACATTGTTAGCAGGAAAAAACTAAACACTAAACCTATCACTAAAAAAAATCATTAAAAAACACTAATTAATTAACGAAACAAGTCTAGTAAAAACTTCTGCTTAAGCTGTAATTTAAAATAATAATAATAAATTAATTTTTTAATTTAGAATTTCTTGAAGAAAAGAATCAACCCAAAGTGTAACTCGGACCCACAATTCCTGCTTACTGTGCAGATGCNTGAACGGATTTTATTTTCTTGAATAATTTACAGACAGAATCATAATTTTTTTCCTCGTAAAATCGCTTCTAGGCATCATTTTGACAGGAAAATGGAGAGAAAATTAAGTGATGTTATTGGAAAACAAATGAATAATTCTTTAAAGTTTCGCTACCAACTACTCTCTAATTCCCCAAACAACGTATTTATTATTTAGTAAACCAGAAAGATTCGGCATTATATCATTGTTACTTAATGTGGTTTATGATTTTAAAGTCTTATAATCAATCGATTAATTTTGAGATGAAATAGATTCTTATTGAAAAAAACTTTAAAAAAAATCTTATTAAAAATATCAACTGGTTTGAATTTAAAATTTTAAATTTATTAGGAGATTTAATAATATACGAGTAACTTATAGAATTTGGATAGATTTATTCTACATTCAAGAAAACATTTGTCACATAATTCACTTGCATTATTCTCAAAAGTGGAATAAGTGTAATGTCTCGTAGGATTATCCACCTTCAACATTCGATAAGAAACACCGAATTTGTTTTTTGTTGTTCTATTTTCTGCACTCTTCAAATAGAAAGTGCTTATAGCAACTCTGATAAATTGATAATCTACTGGTAAACATTCCTCTCTGTTTATTTTTATGATAAGTTTTTATATATTAAAAAAAAAATTGTTTGAGTTTTATTTTTACGTTATAAATATAATAGGCTCTCTTAAAATTATATTTATTTACATTTATTTGTTATTATAAAGTTATAATTTTCATGAAGAAAACAAAAAACAAAAAGAACTCTACGAATTCTTACTGTTATAAGCAAAAAGAATTGTTTCACCATAGAATTAATCAGAGTAAATATTCTTAAATTCTCTCAGTTTTAATTAAATATAGATGCAAATTCCTGATAGGAGTGTTTAAACTCTTGTTCGGGAACTTTACTAATAGTGCCTTAAGAAATATTTGATGTCAATGCAGATTTTTCTGTGGAAACGAATCATACCAATAGTCAAGTTTCATTTGTTTATAGTCAACAGCACATCTCGATTAGTTTGCATAAATAATGAAACTATTTTCAATTTTGTTGATATTATACATCTGCAATATATATTTTACAGTTATTTTAGCCAAGATGAAACTTTTTTAATTATATAAATTATTTTTGTTTCGGTTCAAGGTTAAGATATTTAAGTTCTAATCGATCAATAACAAGGAATTCAATAGAAGATAAAAAAAATGTCAAACTAAAACAAGAGATGGTAAATCATTTCCTGTAAAACGTGACAAAGAAAATCACCAAAATAACTTACAAGTAACTCTGTGGGATCTAGATAAGGGCCGTATTTAAGATAGAAAAAGAACAACTATCCTGAAGGGAAAACAAGTCTTTTCTTCTTTAGCGAATGAATGCAATATTATTGAAGATATCGATTGCTTGAAACGTCGATAACTTAGAAGTTGACTTTACAANCAACTTTTTAAAATTAACGTTGATCATACATACAGTAGATAAATTTCCATTATAATTACAATCCCTAAACTAGGGTTAAAACCTTTTTCCTTAATGCTTATATCACTTCTATAACGTATGTTTTTCTTCTATTCTATGTAGAATATAAATAACTATAAAACGAGGAATGATTTCTATTTATAGTCTATATGATATTTACTTGTATTCAATTTATGTTATATGTAATTACCTTACAAGTTAAAAAACATTTACTAAGATATTGTATTGTATTGAAAGAAATAATTGATAATATTCATTTAATATATGACTATTGATTAAATAAAATGTTAATGATAATGTAGTAATACATGACATTATAGAATTTTAATTTCAAATATAAATTTGAAATTAAAATTAAAATTTATTTTTGAATTTTAATTTCAAAAATAAAATTCAAAAATAAATTCAAAAATAAATCAAAAATAAATTCAAAAATAAAATTCAAAAATAAAACAAGCTCTTACATCCTAAGAGCTTGTTTATTTGCAAGCTCTTAGGATGTAATGACTGATTTATATTGTTTATCTAATCAAATTGTAATAATTGTTGATCTCTCGATATTTAGATATGATAATTTATATTGTAAATTATAAAGATTTTAACTATATTAAAATATATAAACTTATTATCGTTTATAATAAGTTACATAAACTTGTACAAAGATAATTACAAAATTCCTACATTTTGAAAAAAATAAAATGGAATTTTATTGGTGAAAAATAATAATATTAATTTACTTTTAATGTTAAAAATTAAATGTCTTTAATTTTATTATTTAAAAGTTTAAATGCAAAGAACGTCTTATTAATATAGAAATTACGTAAATAAATATTTTTAAAATAATGGAAATCTTATTAATTAGTAATTAAAATTAATTAAAAATGCTCGTTTTAAATGACTTTTTATTTATTTCAATTACTATGCATATTCATTAATTATATTGTATTTCAAGAGTTAATAATTTGTAAAGCTATTAAGTAATAAATTACTTGTCAAACTATAAATAACAAGATTGGATTATAACAAAATTGCTTCTTACTTTTTTTTTCTTATGAAATGTTTAGGTTCTATTGGGACCTCTGTATGCTTCTCCTACTTGTAGCTAACCTCATCATCCTTCCCGTGGCGATTTCTTTCTTCAATGACGATTTGTCTGCGAGATGGATAGCCTTCAATTGTTTGTCAGATACCATCTTTCTCTTAGACATTGTCGTCAACTTTAGAACGGGTGAGTAAAATAACTTAAGACAAATTTACTTGCATCACTTTCTAAATTTCTTCGTTATTGTCATCGTAGCTAAAATTTATGACAGACTTGCCAAGTTTCGACACTAACATTATTTATTTATCTTTTTTTTTTTTAAATTGCAAATTTCGTTACCTTTTTGTTGTCTTGTTTAATAAATTTTAAGAATTTGTTTATTGAAATTTAATTTTTTTCAATGTTTATTTTCTCAAAATAATAATTTTAGCGTATAAAATTGAGACATTTTAAATTCATAAACACTACAACTTTCGATTTATGAACCAATACATGGTAAATGATGATAAAATACATGTCAAATTTACGAAGAAATTATCTAGAAGTTGTTATAGCATAATTAACATCCACGTCAATATTTGTCAACTGTGACAGGTCAAAGTTAAAAATCGTTAAACATTGCAATGTTTTCCTGTGTAAAGTACCTGTAAAGGAACTTCTTATAGTCAAAAGTAATTCTACTCAGTTTTCATCCATCACATAGATCCCAAGGGTGTCAACACGGACGTCTTTCTCGTGTTCTTATTGACGCATCTAACCATACATTTCTGGATCTTTTGTTTGTTGAAAGACATAAAGAAAATTGGCAAAAGAAAGAAATAAAACCACTATAAATTCAATTGAAATCGCATTTCCTTTAAATCGGTTGCTGTTATGATATATTTGAGGTTTCTCTGTCTTGATATTACGAGATTTATTTAAAACATCAACGAATGATTCAAGAATCTCTTTATCAATCCTCTTCTATCTGAATTTTGAAGAATATTAAACTTGAATTTGTTTGTTGTCATGTAAATTTCAAAATATTTAACGTATTTAAATAGAGATTTTTTAAAGTTAATTTATTGTTTGAAATAAATATTATTACGAGAATCTCTCGCAGTTATCTTGTAAAAAGTGCACTTCGAAAAATGCATTCTAAATTGATTTTATTGTAAATATTTTAAGTATAAAAATGATAAAATTATCATTTTATAAATTACAAAAGATGTATGAATTATTAAAGACATAAAATAATGATAAATTGAATATAATCATACATTTTAAACTATATCAATTTATATGTCGTAAAACGATAAATAAACATAAAGAATTATAAGTATCATTTATAAAAATAAAATATCTAAAATTCTGTATCTTATACCTTGCCAGCTACACAATGCTGATAAAATAAGCTGGTCGTTCTGTTTCTAATTTAAGAATTTTCTAACTTTTTTATCTTATAATATTCTTTTCCTTTTAAAGCAGATTTCTATCATTCAAAATCCGAACGTATAAAGTTTAACGAGATAAAACTGTGCTGTATCTAAATTGTTCGCTAAAAGGCAGACTTTGAGAAGTACCGTCAATATGGTTGCTGTTAAGGATAATTTTACTGATAAAAATACTTTTCAATAAATTACGGTATATTCATTGGAAAATAAAAATCAATTTTGTACACGGCAAAAGAAAGTTTGCTAGTGGGTAGATGTTATGCTAATAAAATATGTTTATATAAAATGTATAGCCAATATAATCATATTTTCGATGCTGTTTTTCGTGACTTTCTTAAATGAGTATTCGATGTGGTCGTAAAGGAACTGAAACGATAAGTGACCTATGGGTGATGACGTCAAACCAACGATCTTCTATTGTGACGATGTCCTTGTTGAAAACTTAATGGGAATCTGATGGAAGGCCGACATATTTTTTGACTTATTATTTTTATCGTGATGATGTTCAACAGACTCAAAAACTCCCTTTCTGATGAACAAGAATGACTTCTTTGCTATGATAAGCTACGACCTCCTTACAGTTTCGATACTAAAGTGCCAGACTCTTCTCTATATTTCCTATGTTTTTTTTTTATATTAAAGGTAATGAGCGTTTTTATGTGTGCGTATTATTCTTTACTTACCTGTATGAATATTCTTCTGTGAGCATTCGAGAAAAATTTACGATCCGTTAGTTTTGAAAGTATAAGACATTAATCCGCATTTTGTAAAATAATACCTTATCAAAATAACCACAAAGAAGCCTTTTATTAGTCTCTAATAATAATTTATGACAAAAATTTACGGTTGAGCTTTTAGTTGTTAATAATGAATTTTTATTTTTACAGGTATTATGCAGCAAGACAATTCCGAGCAAGTGATATTGGATCCTAAACTTATAGCTAAACATTATGTGAGGACGTGGTTTTTCCTGGATTTGATAAGCTCTATACCTCTGGACTACATCTTCCTTATCTTTCAGCAGGACTACAGTGATAACTTTCAACTCCTTCATGCAGGAAGGGCGTTGCGTATCCTACGGTTTGCAAAAATGCTCAGTTTATTACGCCTGCTTAGATTATCTCGGCTTGTGCGTTATGTCAGTCAATGGGAAGAAGTATATGTAAGTATCAACGATAACATACATCTACATTTAAAAGTTTTCAAGGTATCAGAACGGCTTCTGGTGGTAATATCGAGTGAAAGAAGGATTAGGAAAATATCTCATATTAGAAAAAAAAATCCATCTTTCAAATCAAATTTATAAAATTAGCTTTTGGATTTTAAATTATATAAGATTAATAACACCTTAGGTCTTAATTTAGGAATAATATTCTCATTTCTTATGCATCATTTTATTCACTTTTTCTTTAGTTTAATTGATCCTATTTTTAACATGCTCACAATTTAATAATTTATTTTTATTGAAAAAATTCAATTCAAAAATTTTTATATTAAAAGTAATTTAAATAAACTATAAACGAAGAAAAAGGTTTATTTAAATTAAATAAAATTGAATTCTGTTGATAGCTTTCATTTTAGCAATAGGAAAATTAATATGAGAAAAATTCATAATTTTTTGCATCTGTGACTAATATTTGATTTTTTTATTGTTAATTTTTTGTATTATTTCAAACAATTTGAGTAAACTTCTCTACGATTTTCGAATTCTGAAATTTGATTTTATGTATTCTAATAATCTAACAGATGTTATGGAAATTAAAATAAATGACTCCAGACTCCACGAAAGTTCATAAATGAAAAGTATTTTATTATAAGCTGTACTAAAAGTTGGACATCTGTAGTGGCTTTATACATATTTTTCTTAAATTCCTTAACATTGTTAGCAGGAAAAAACTAAACACTAAACCTATCACTAAAAAAAATCATTAAAAAACACTAATTAATTAACGAAACAAGTCTAGTAAAAACTTCTGCTTAAGCTGTAATTTAAAATAATAATAATAAATAAGAGTTAAAATTCTTTGTGAACGGATTTTATTTTCTTGAATAATTTACAGACAGAATCATAATTTTTTTCCTCGTAAAATCGCTTCTAGGCATCATTTTGACAGGAAAATGGAGAGAAAATTAAGTGATGTTATTGGAAAACAAATGAATAATTCTTTAAAGTTTCGCTACCAACTACTCTCTAATTCCCCAAACAACGTATTTATTATTTAGTAAACCAGAAAGATTCGGCATTATATCATTGTTACTTAATGTGGTTTATGATTTTAAAGTCTTATAATCAATCGATTAATTTTGAGATGAAATAGATTCTTATTGAAAAAAACTTTAAAAAAAATCTTATTAAAAATATCAACTGGTTTGAATTTAAAATTTTAAATTTATTAGGAGATTTAATAATATACGAGTAACTTATAGAATTTGGATAGATTTATTCTACATTCAAGAAAACATTTGTCACATAATTCACTTGCATTATTCTCAAAAGTGGAATAAGTGTAATGTCTCGTAGGATTATCCACCTTCAACATTCGATAAGAAACACCGAATTTGTTTTTTGTTGTTCTATTTTCTGCACTCTTCAAATAGAAAGTGCTTATAGCAACTCTGATAAATTGATAATCTACTGGTAAACATTCCTCTCTGTTTATTTTTATGATAAGTTTTTATATATTAAAAAAAAAATTGTTTGAGTTTTATTTTTACGTTATAAATATAATAGGCTCTCTTAAAATTATATTTATTTACATTTATTTGTTATTATAAAGTTATAATTTTCATGAAGAAAACAAAAAACAAAAAGAACTCTACGAATTCTTACTGTTATAAGCAAAAAGAATTGTTTCACCATAGAATTAATCAGAGTAAATATTCTTAAATTCTCTCAGTTTTAATTAAATATAGATGCAAATTCCTGATAGGAGTGTTTAAACTCTTGTTCGGGAACTTTACTAATAGTGCCTTAAGAAATATTTGATGTCAATGCAGATTTTTCTGTGGAAACGAATCATACCAATAGTCAAGTTTCATTTGTTTATAGTCAACAGCACATCTCGATTAGTTTGCATAAATAATGAAACTATTTTCAATTTTGTTGATATTATACATCTGCAATATATATTTTACAGTTATTTTAGCCAAGATGAAACTTTTTTAATTATATAAATTATTTTTGTTTCGGTTCAAGGTTAAGATATTTAAGTTCTAATCGATCAATAACAAGGAATTCAATAGAAGATAAAAAAAATGTCAAACTAAAACAAGAGATGGTAAATCATTTCCTGTAAAACGTGACAAAGAAAATCACCAAAATAACTTACAAGTAACTCTGTGGGATCTAGATAAGGGCCGTATTTAAGATAGAAAAAGAACAACTATCCTGAAGGGAAAACAAGTCTTTTCTTCTTTAGCGAATGAATGCAATATTATTGAAGATATCGATTGCTTGAAACGTCGATAACTTAGAAGTTGACTTTACAAAAATTTTATATAAAAATATATTTTATCATTTTGTTACTAATTGGATTGATATGAAAAAAGAAAACTTTTTTTTTTAGTTTTTGAATATTTATAACATGCTATAATCATTTATTTTTTAATTTATTTAAAAATATAAGCTTCTGCTTCTTTTTTGTAACAAATTAAAAATTATTTCAAAGAAAATTTTGTGAAATTTTACAAATATCCAGTTGGGGATATTATATTCTTATCATTTCATGCACTGCTGATTTAATTGCTTTGCTTATTTTCTCTACCTAATTAGGATGTTTGAGTACAACAATTACAGATTTTTATTGATTAAAATTATATCAAAATTTTGTTAAAAGAATATCCGTTTTTTAACGCTATTTTTGTATTGAAAAATAACTTAATAATGCATTTCACGAAAATTATATAGAAAATATCATACTTTCTATAATTATTGGTAGGTATTTTACTAAATTTATCTCACGTAGTAGACTTGTAGATGCACAAAATGGCTACCAGATCCATTTCAGATACCATTTGAACACTGAAAATAGCCATGTTTTATTCATATATTTCTTAAAATAATTTTTTTTAAAAATTAATAATCTTCAACTTTTAAAATATTTATTTTATAGTTTTAAGAAATAATTTCTTTTTTTAGTTTTAGTAATAAATATAAATAAATAGATTTGCACAAATCGCTAGCATGAAGTAGTTATTTAAAAGTAATAAAGCTGATATTAATAAGCATGATTCACTTTAAATTAGATATTAAATAATGCATCATTATAATGTTATGTCAGTATATGTGAAAATTGGCAGTTAATTAAATAACTTATATTTTCTTAAAAATATTTTGTGTATTAAATATTTTTCTTAAAATATTTCTTAAATATACATTTTTAAATGTTTATAAAATTTAATTTTAAAATATAAAAAAAAATATTTAAATGTAAATTATGCATGTTTTATGATATATAGTGCACATTTTTTAAATTAGCCAATTTTGCACACCCTTTGTTGTAAATTTGTGTTGTAAATTTAATCCTTGAGTGGCGATAACGTGCTTTCAGTGGGATAAATATTAAAATTAGCACCATGCTGTTTTTGTTTTGTGGCACATTGTTTGCTATTTTGAATTGTTTTAATTAGCATGTCATCCCCATCACTGTAATTCTTTAAAAATTGAAGATTATAATTTAATTATATTATGGGATGTTTTTACGCTCTATCTTTTAATAATTATACTGTATATATATTACTGTATATAGTATATGCACATACATCTACGTAACCGCCACTCAGGGTAGAGCAAAAAATCACAGTAATATACAGCCGAGGCTAATTTTTGACCAGTTTTGAGCCGTCTCCATCTCTCCCTATTTCCAGATGCACAACTTGGCCTCCTTAACCCAGACAACAGGACCATTCAGCTATTTGTTTGATTATTGTGGGGAAGCGTGTGCCTTGAAGGTGGGTGCTTGGGGATTTATTTAGTTAGATTACTTCGTCGGAGAATAAAAAATTGGATAATATTTTTATTGGGTCTTTTTTCTTCTCATTTTACTCAATGTCTTTCTTGTTCTCTCTGTCTTTTTTCATTCATTTTTTGTCTTGTTAATTTTTCACCAAACTAATATGGTGAAAGATTTTATTTATTAATAAAATTTCTTAAAAAATGGCATGTCTAATATAATTTTAGTGCCAATTGGCATCATTTACATTCTTTCTTTTTTAACTAAAATTAATTATTTATTNATATATATATATTTCATTTATTATTATTTTCTTTTAATCATACTTCATTCATTTTTGCTTGATGAATTGAATAATATAGCACGACTTCATAATTTATTCATTATATTTCTCTTCTCAATTTTAACATTTATAAAAGCACGTATATAAAGCCTGAATTCTTTATAAAAAAATAAAATAAAATAAAATTGACGGTTTTTATCTCAATTGTATATTTTTTGATATGTTTGTTAGTATATGGGAAAATTTCCCATGGTAGTATGCTTTTCATGTTTGTTATACTTTATCAAGATGAAAGATACAAAATCATATATAAATATTTATATATATTTATAATATGTGTATATACAGATGCTATGAATATTCTTTTTAACTCCTAGATGTTTATACGTATGAAAAAAATCTTGTATAAGATAACTTTGGATAATTTACAGGAATTTCAGAATATTTATCATTACATTTATTCACCTACACTCTTAGGATTTGTGTACAAGATAATATTATAACTTATGCCATAAACCAGAAATGCTCCAACTTACACAATAATTATGACATTTAGAATTATGGCGTAGATTTTTTTGCTATAAAAGTTTACAGAACACTATCCAAAGAATGTCTCATAATCTTATTTTAAAAAATTACTGTTACTATTTGTGTAGCCACTTCAGTTTTATCAAAATAAACAGCCATAATTTGGAATCCTTTTCATTTTTAATAAGCACAGGATGTTGAACAAATAATTAATGTTGAAAGATTTTATGTATTTTCTCAAAATTCACAAAAACATATTTCCAAGTAAAATATATCATTTAGAATTAGAAGCATTATATTTACTTAAACAAAATAATAATATAAACTGACTAAATACTATACAGTATTTGTCAATACAATTGTATAGGGTTACTGCTATAGATATAAAAATTGTTTTGTATTTATAATCAACTTAACAAACACTCTTATTCAGTATTTTAAAATATTATACACACATTTTCAACAGAAAAATGTAGATAATACAGTTTATGTAGACATAATGCAATATTAGCTAATTGTAAACATTTAGCAATTAAAATTGTTTTAGATGTACAGTACATTATTTATACATTTTTAAATGCAAGAACATTTTTTAAAAAATTACATCTTATCACTTTCCTCTTTATTATGATGAATTTAAATATATTCTATGCAATGTTATAAATGAATAGATATGCATGAATAGCTTCTATTATTGTCCAAATTTTAATTTAATAATTAGTTTGAAGTTATTTTTTAATAATTTACTTGGAAATTTTATGGGTTTCTCTATTTTATAAGTATATATAAAATAGAATTTTAAAAAATATATTTTTTTCTTTAATTTCAGCATTTATTAAATTTAGAAGCCAATGAAAGGCTTCTAAATGAAACTAATTAAATTCTGTAAATGCTTTGTTAAACTTTTTACATGTTGAACTTTTGATTAATAATGCAGCTTAATTGTGCTTGCATTTTTAAAATCAATAACTGATACTTAAATTTTTCTATACTAAAGAAGAGAAAATTCCTNTTATGACATTTAGAATTATGGCGTAGATTTTTTTGCTATAAAAGTTTACAGAACACTATCCAAAGAATGTCTCATAATCTTATTTTAAAAAATTACTGTTACTATTTGTGTAGCCACTTCAGTTTTATCAAAATAAACAGCCATAATTTGGAATCCTTTTCATTTTTAATAAGCACAGGATGTTGAACAAATAATTAATGTTGAAAGATTTTATGTATTTTCTCAAAATTCACAAAAACATATTTCCAAGTAAAATATATCATTTAGAATTAGAAGCATTATATTTACTTAAACAAAATAATAATATAAACTGACTAAATACTATACAGTATTTGTCAATACAATTGTATAGGGTTACTGCTATAGATATAAAAATTGTTTTGTATTTATAATCAACTTAACAAACACTCTTATTCAGTATTTTAAAATATTATACACACATTTTCAACAGAAAAATGTAGATAATACAGTTTATGTAGACATAATGCAATATTAGCTAATTGTAAACATTTAGCAATTAAAATTGTTTTAGATGTACAGTACATTATTTATACATTTTTAAATGCAAGAATATTTTTTAAAAAATTACATCTTATCACTTTCCTCTTTATTATGATGAATTTAAATATATTCTATGCAATGTTATAAATGAATAGATATGCATGAATAGTTTCTATTATTGTCCAAATTTTAATTTAATAATTATTTTGAAGTTATTTTTTAATAATTTACTTTGAAATTTTATGGGTTTCTCTATTTTATAAAGTATATATAAAATAGAATTTTAAAAAATATATATATTTTTTCTTTAATTTCAGCATTTATTAAATTTAGAAGCCAATGAAAGGCTTCTAAATGAAACTAATTAAATTCTGTAAATGCTTTGTTAAACTTTTTACATGTTGAACTTTTGATTAATAATGCAGCTTAATTGTGCTTGCATTTTTAAAATCAATAACTGATACTTAAATTTTTCTATACTAAAGAAGAGAAAATTCCTCCCAAACATTTTGAAAAATATTGACAGATACTTTTATTTAATTTTAAAATATTTAAATTAAATGAAAACTTCGATAAATAAATATTTATATAATTAAAATTTATTACAATAAAATAAGAAATTTTATGCTTAGAGCAATTCAGATTGATATTAAAACAGAAAATTTCAAAGTTGAATGAATAGCAAGAATACGTTACATCATTAAAATATATCATACATTTAGATAAAATTACTAACGCAATTAATGCTTATAAAAATGAAAAAACTGAAGAAATATTTTCCATTCTAAATAAAATGATATAGTTTCAACCAAACACTCCAGCTTAAAATTAATACTGAAATTTAACAGTTCGAAAATATCATTTCATTATTATAAAATTATTTGCTTAAAAATAAATTTAATATAGTAAATAGGGAAAAAATGTAATAGACAGCACTTATTTCTTTATTAGGGATTATATTTTAATATTTTTAAGCTAGAAAGAAATCTTAATAATATGCTGCATCATATTAAATATGTTACTTCATTGTCATTACCATACAGTAGGAACATATTACAAAGTAAAATATAAGAAAAATACATAATTTAGAATAAAACACTTAATTAAAAACACATTTGTAAATAAATAAATATGATTTATTCATGCTTTTATTCTGGCAACATAAACACTTTCATTTCTTTGAGTAAATAATATTTTGTTATTTTATTGTAAATTAAATATTATTTATTCATTATATCTATATTTTAATATTATTAAATTCATATAAGATATAAAACGATCAAAAATATTCTGAAATAAGTGAGAAATCTGAAAATCTTTGCATTATATTCATACACATAAATCTATAAAAATGGGTGCAGAATCGATTTTAAACATGCAGAATATAGGTTAGATATTTATATACCATATTGCATTTTATGAAAATTGAATGTTAAATATTAGAAATGTCCTTTCAGCATTTGGCGTCTAAATTTTCTCTTTTCCTATTCCAAAAACACAAATGAAATATATCGAATTTTCTTTGTCATCATTTTCTATTTTTTGAACAAAGTATTAAAGTAGAACCGACGAAAACGAATAGAATATTAACTTTCCACCTTTGAGTATGATAATCTAGAATTAAAAGAAATATATTTACTTCTAGAATTAATTAGCTAGGAATAATTATTTTAAAAAATAAACTTCTTTCATTCGTCTACGAAATTAACATGCATTAGTGTTATTTACTAAATGAATCATCATCATAAAATTTTCATAAAGTTACTTAAACGTTATTTCTTTTTAATTAAATTTTTATTAATTTTTTTTAACATAATTTTTCTTATACTTTTTATTTGTTGACTTTATTCTTATAATTTTTTTTTATTTTTTTAAAAAGAAACTTATAAACTAAAAAAAATAAATTAAATATATCTAAAACCGATGTACTGCACAGAACTTTCTGAAATCATAGTATTTATATCTATTTTTTCTGCTTGAAAATAGTTTTAACCTATACTTAAATATAGAAAAAAGTAAGCTTAGGCATTATTTGTTTATTTTTAAAGCAAAAAGATTTTTTATTTTATTTGTCAAAACTTTTCGAAAAATCTTGAAATTGTTTTTTATTCATTTGATTAAAAAATAAATTAATAACGATTAATGCAAAAATTTAGCTTTTTAAAATATGTTTATAGAAAACATAAATGATTAAAGACATTACATGACATTTTCATGTTTTAATGCTTACAGAATAATAGTTTATTTAGTTAATTATTTCTTTTCTTTCATTTATTATTTTTATCACTCCATGATTTTGATCAGTTTCCTTTCTATATAAATTTTATTTAAATGTTTTCCTTCTTCAATAGGAAAGGAGCTAGGATATTGAGAATTTATTACTTTTCTTACAAGTTAGGGTCATGTAATAATGCATTGAGATTATTTACAATACATTAGATCGATATTTTTATTATTTTACACACAATATTTTTTGAATTAATCAACACTAGAATTAGTTTTTCTTCATAAAATCATTCCTCGACAAATAATGGAAGAGTTAATTATACATACCTATTGAAGATTTTAACTATAGGACGATAGAGCATAAAAAGAAATTTTCATTGTAAATACATTCATTAAACAAAGAACTAAAGATTAAATATGAAATTCCTCTAAATCTGAATGTCAAAAGTAAAATGTATATTGAGTTGAACTTTACTAGAGAAATACTAAAATTGTTCATTTACCACATTTGGTTCAGTAAATAACATTTGAATTATCCTATTTTTTGATTAACTAAATTACGGACATAAAACTTTTGACATTCGCCTAAAGTTGTATGTAATTAAAAGATTTTCTAGCATACTGAAGAACTGAATGGTGTAACCAATTCAACACACGCAAAAGCCCGAATATTTGTTTTAATATCACCACGAACTTTGGATTAAATCAAAAAAGAAATTAAAGAGATTCGCCGTTCCCGAAACAAAGAAATCTTTAAAAAAGAAGTTGAAAAGGTAGGCTGTAGTTTGTTTTAATAACTTAACTTTCCTTCAGAACAGCCATTCGCCTGACAAATACCAAATTTGGACCTTAGCTGAAGAAATTTTAAAGTTAGTCAATTCTTTGACCATAACATAATAGAAAGCGACATACAACAACAATAAAAAAAAAATAACATTTTACAAGGATTTTCAGATTCACATTTTTATAACTTCAAAACTCAATCTTTCAAAAAAGAAATATTAAAAGCAAATATCAAATAATAATAAATACTTGTCTTTAATATATCCATCAAATATTAGTACAGATAATGGATATCAATTTGATTAAAATTAATATCTATTTGACCCCTTACTTCAATTTTCTCAGATTAAATTTCATTATAAAGTTATTAAATGTGGAAATGTGAATAAATCCGAAAGTGATTTAGGATGCGCATATTTACATAATGATTAGTTATGGAAACAACAATTTGTACATGTATTTATCTTTTACTATATTTAATTCGAAAATTTAAATAACATTACAATAAATCTCACAATTTTGAAGTGAAATTTCTAAATATATGGTTTATTAATTCCATTTTTTAGTCTTATTCTCCGTTATTTTATGCACAGTCATTTTTTTTCAATTTCCAGCTTTTACAATTACAATAAATATTTTATTTTCATAAATTACTTAAGTTCATATTTTTCAATTTATATAAAATTTACCAATGAGCGATGACATAAAACTTATTACACAATAAACAAAATAAATAAAAGAATTTTGTAAAACTTTTTATTTAATCACTGCATTAATCTTTCAACAATAAAAAAAGATCTTTACTAGCTATTTGAGTAAAGAATCTATTTTGTTTTTACCAGAATTCTTATAATAATGCAAGAACTTTTAGAAAATTACTTTAACAGAATTTCAGCACGAAAACTCCATTATAATTTCCCACATTAGACCATAGAAAGTAGTAAAAAGAAAGAAACTTTAAGCATATTAAAATGAAACAAATCCATTTTTAGAAAAAAAAAACCTAAGAAAAAAAATTAATGATATATTATATAGAAAATAAAAATTTCTGGCTATAAAAATATATTATAAAGAATTCAGTTTATACTAGTTTTTAAGAAATTAGTGAATAAATTTTATAGTTATAATATTTTTAAATATAAAAAAAATATACTTAAGTTTGTTGTAAAACGTTGTAATTCATAATTATATACGACAAATAATATTACAATAAAACGAATAATTTATTCTTCAGTTAAGATTCCAATCTCATATCCGGAAATTACACATCTGTGAAACCGGATATCTCACGAATAGATATTATACTACTGTTTATATTTAGTAACAAATTAACTTTTAACAATTTATTGAAATCTTATATTTAAATATTTATCTAATTTTATAATTCAAAGCGCGAGAGATTTAACAATCTTGTATATACGTTTCGTTAATGCTATTCGTGGCTATTGTGACTTATTTTAAAAGTATATAGGGTTTAAATTCGTTATATGCAAAATGTAGTTGGCGAGTAGAAAGATTTCAAATGGAATCACTTAGTGTTTGTGAATGGGATTGGAATTTTTCCTGAACAATTTTGCTGAATTACTAAGCAAACACGACTCTATAAAAGCGGTACGTGATTCAGCAAAAGATTGCTTTTTATTTACTATATTTTGTGAAATTTTGTGTTTTGTGTACGTATCAATAATAAATAAACATGTTTCAAAATAAATATAAACAGATATTCTCATTTTACACAAGAAAAATTGTTTAAGTCATAAGACGGAGAGAAAAAATTGCTTGTTTTCTTACGAAAGAATATATAATTTTTGGATGATGATGTGAGTTTTTTTGGTGAGATAAAAATATTTTTAAAAAATCATCATTTTTCTTCATACCTTGTTAATAATCTTTGAATTTTCTATGAAGTATAGTTTTATTTAACAGTTTATTTGAACATATAACGTTAAATTAGAATAATGGTTACATGGAAGAGAAATGTTATTTAGAAGAACTTTGTTTACTAATTTAGAAAGACAATTTATGATCTGTAAAATAATTTACTGTCTACAAATTCAATTTGTTATTTATGAATATTAATTATTATTAACAGTATTCAAAGCTAATTTAATGCTTAAACTCACCATTATTTTTCAAAAAATAAATTTGATAATGCTTAATTTTTACATTGAATATTATGATGTATAAAAAAGTAAATTCCATATTTTGAATTCAACGAAAACATTAAAATTTTACAATTTACGTTATCGATACTTGATTCGTAGCTTTAAGAATGTGTTTTTAACTAAAATTTACAAAGAATATTCTGAAATTTCAGTTAAAACTATTATTATTAAAATGTTTTAATGAAATCAAACTTAAAAAAAATTATAAATGTGTTTATTTATTTATGAAAATAAATTAATGTAAATGAAGCTAAAAGACTGATAAGAAATAACAGATAAAATGCTAATTAATAATTATTGAATAATTAACTGAAGAAAAAATATAGATTTAACTTATTAAATAATAGTAAAAGAGAAATGATAATAGCACGGATTAAAAAAACCAATGATTTATCTTTTAATTTAATATATCATTATTATTCAGGAGTTAAGCTTTCTAGATTAACGGTGGAAAAAATTGATTTAGCAAAAGTATTCTTTGATTTTAATTCTAAAATACAAAAATTAAAGATGTTTTTCAGTTTTTAATTTATAAATATATAAAAAGTTTCAATTATCGCTTCAGAATAATCAAATTCTATTGATAGAATTTCATTATGAAATTAATTAATATTTTGGCATAAATTATTAAAAAAAACTATTTTAAAACGGATTTTTTTTGCTTCTGATTAACTGAATTATAATATATTTCTTTACTTAGTAAATGTTTGAAATTTCGATTTACTTCTTATTTATTTTGTCATTTGTAATGCAAGTATACATGCCTACTTTGTCTGATAGAGCATTATCATTTACGGTTTTACCATTAAAAAGTAATTGTACTGCTTGATTTCAAATACTTAATTACATTTATCATTAAGTTTAGATTTGAAATTTTAAAGTTAGTTTTAAAATATCAAATTTAATAATTGGATTTTAATTTTTTATTCATATTTACAGGATAAGCGTATCTGTTCCTATGATAATTCGGCATATTTTTTAATTTTTTCTTTTCGAAATATCATATTTAATAAACTTTATGTTATATAAATGCAAACTCATAAAAGTTTATTTACCANACGTCTAATTCGCATCACGTTATTACAAATAATTTTCATTTATAAACAAGCGATATTTCATGATATAAATAATGACGAGGGATATAAATTTAAATAAGTTATGTTGGCATTGACTTAAGAAAATATAGAAATAATTGCTTTTTATCTAAATGTATGAAATGAAATGAGTGATTATTACCACAATCTCTTTTCAATCAATCAATTTGAATTATGTTTAAAAGTCTAATTTTTTTTTATGAGCACATATACGCCTTACTATGTTCATGTAGTTTGCAGTTTCTATTCTAAAGAAAGTTGTTTTGAAATTTTAATTGATTTTCTTTGGAGTTGGTCATCAAAAATTTTCTTTTAATGATTTCATGTTTATTTTGAAATGATAATAAAATCCAACATTTATTTCACATAGCTATGAGTTTGAAAATCAAATATTAAAAATATATAAGTAATATAGAATATAGTTTAAATCTAAATCATAGGCATGGAATCCTTATCTATGGAACCTGAGGGAATCAGGACTCATGTTGCTCAATTTAAAAAATGTTTTAGGTCATATTTATTTTTAAAATATAAAACAAATTATTGATCTGAAATTATAATTTAAAGGAATAAAAAAAATGTCGGAAAAAGTCTATTAGATTTTATGTTTATAAAATTTGTGTAGTTTAGTGATTGATATTTGATGATTTTTATAAAAACTTAATCTATAAACAATTGATGGAAGTGGTTTTTGAAGTAGAATATTTTTATTTTTGAAATTCGATAATAGTTTTTATGATGCTCACTTATTTGTGTACTTCATTGTAGTTCATGCTCAGAAAATTTCCATTTAGAATGTATATAAATACTTAAAATATTGTCTTTTATATAACTCTGTTTGTATAGATCACATGAGGAATATAATTTTGTTATTGATATATCATAAAGTATAATTATCAATAGATTATTTTTATATTATTAGCAAATTTTTAAAGTCTAACATAGAAATAATTTTTGTCTGATATCATTTATCGATTTATATCATATAGAAGGAATACGCTTCTTAATAATTTTAGTATGATTACATTTTAGCGTGTCGAAACCCATTTTTGAATGTTTAAGTTATTACAAAAATCCTGAAGTGTGTAATTTGAAATTTTAATTCGAGAAATAAAAGTGTACAAATTACAGAATAAACTATGAGATGCGTGCTAACACCTTTACAAAATTAGATACGTTTGCGTAGAGATTAGAAGTAAAATAGTAAATTGTTCCTATTTACAGAAGATTAATTAGTATATTACGTCAATTAATTTTATATAAATACGTCTTTGATACTTATTAACTTTATTTACATAAAGTACCAATTAAATTTATATATATATATATATATATTGGACATTTTTATGTTAAATTTCATTTAGGCAAAGTTACATTTCATTAATTGTACAAAATTTGGTCGAAACAAAGTTATGTTTTGTTTAAATAAACGGATATAATAAAATCAAACGAGAAAGCGAAGTAGGAATATTATAGATTAGTCCTGTAAAGTTCAATAAAAATATAAAATTGCTTATTTTTGTAGATTCGGCAATTTTGATTTTTCTGTTGCTAGATTATAATTTAAACGTACCTTTTGGCAAATCATTTTTTTATTATTTTCTTCTGAAATGTAATGGTCAAAGATAGTGAATTAGTAATGCCGTAGACTATTATGAAATGTATTCTTAGGTTTTAGATATTTTTTACTCCTTGATGAACTATAATACATGAAAATTTACTTTAAAATTCTCTCTGTATTTGTTAGGAAAGAATCTTTATGGGACTCAAATTAGTTAATGTAATGCCATTTAATCTTTTTGTTTTTATATTTTTATATTTGTTTTATGTAATATAATTCCTTCATCTATAAAAACTTTAAAAAATATCTACAACTAACTTTAATTATAATAGCTTAGGAACTATTCTTGGCTGAGATACAAATGTTTTTTCCGATACAAAAAGCACAATACTTTTAAGTACTGTAGTAATGAGTCATCGTTGCATTGATGGTCTCTTATATAAATACTTTTATACGAGACTCAACCAAACATATTTATTGTGATATAATTAAAAAATAAGAATAACAAGCTATTAGAAGTAAATAAAAATAACATAATATAAAAACGTATTTGATTTTTTTTTTATTAAATTAAGATAAAAAAAACGATTTTCTGGAGAAGAAAACCCATCAATTAAGTTTATTGTAAAAGGTTTTGTATACATTTTCAAATATTTTACTACATTTTAATAAGATTTTATCTGGTATTAGAATTATGTGGTATTTATCAATAGAAGTAAAATAAAAGTTATTTAAATGATAAAATTAGCAAATAATTGGAATTTAATTTTTAAAATTAAAATTAAAAAAAGGAATATTTTTATAGCGGATAAAGAATATATATTAAGAAACTTTTGCTAAAAATATTTTTAAAGAATTTTACTTTCTTGGATTTTCTTTTTTATTGCTTATAACTTGTTTAATGTGAGGGTTTTGTACGCTAGTAGAGGATAATAAGAAAGATTCCTATGATAATTGTTTTTCTCCATTGAGATTTAAGGAAATGAAATTTACGAAGATTATGCTTATTAGTAAAAATTCTTCTTCTACATACTTCAGTAGCTATAAGAGTTTTGAAGGGAAAAAATGTTTAAATATGAAAATACATTAGAAGCTTGCAAATAAAATACAACTAATTCATAGAGGTTTCAATTGAAGAAAAATATGAACAATTTAAACTAATTTTCTTCACATCTTATGGAGATAAAGATTAAATTTTAATTATCCAAAAGTCAATACAGATGTTAATAAACACTCGAGTTTATTTAAAACTAGCATTTGCTATCTAAAATTTTATGTATAAGACCTCGACTGAAGAAGCATATCAAAAATTTAAAATGAAATCAATTTACAAGTTTTTAAAAATCTATTATTAACCAGAACATGTTCCAGTTAAAGTATAAATCTGATACAAATAGATATTACAAATAAAAAAATTCATAACGTCTAATTCGCATCACGTTATTACAAATAATTTTCATTTATAAACAAGCGATATTTCATGATATAAATAATGACGAGGGATATAAATTTAAATAAGTTATGTTGGCATTGACTTAAGAAAATATAGAAATAATTGCATTTTATCTAAATGTATGAAATGAAATGAGTGATTATTACCACAATCTCTTTTCAATCAATCAATTTGAATTATGTTTAAAAGTCTAATTTTTTTTTATGAGCACATATACGCCTTACTATGTTCATGTAGTTTGCAGTTTCTATTCTAAAGAAAGTTGTTTTGAAATTTTAATTGATTTTCTTTGGAGTTGGTCTTCAAAAATTTTCTTTTAATGATTTCATGTTTATTTTGAAATGATAATAAAATCCAACATTTATTTCACATAGCTATGAGTTTGAAAATCAAATATTAAAAATATATAAGTAATATAGAATATAGTTTAAATCTAAATCATAGGCATGGAATCCTTATCTATGGAACCTGAGGGAATCAGGACTCATGTTGCTTTTCGTGGCTAGTAAGTCCTGAATAAATTTAAAACGATGTAATATAAAAATAAATTTTAGATTTTTGTTTTTCTTCTTGTTTTACATAAATTAACGAAAAGAAATATGTTGTATCTCCTTTTTTCAATAAAGACATCTATTTAAATATACGTATTTGTGCACGCATGATGAATATATATATAGCCTACTTATGCAATTTGCAACATGCGTCTTTATGAGAGTTCTCTGAAATAAAATATGGCTTTCCAATTAAAACATAGTTCCCAATCTATGGTCTATATATCCCAATCTAGCTGTGTGTCAAAGTAAGCGTATGCAACTGTAAAAACATTTATGTATGCCAAAGCTTAGAACTCGAAAAACTATTGCTAAGGAAATAAATTCATATTAACTAGAATAAATTTAAAAAAAAAACTGGCTGAGAAGAAGATAAATTAAACTAAATGTAAAACCAAAATAAAATACTGAAAATAATATAAATTGAAATTAANTTTTATTATTTTAATGAAAATCTTTTCTAAGTGCAATTATTAAATTTATTTTCTTGGTGTTGCTTTATTACATTGTTTAGTGAAAAATTCTTTAGAAATAAATTTATTGAATGAATAATCAGTACTGCCATCAAATTTTGAAAAATAAAGTGAACATTTTTATGAAAATAATTATTTTTTATGAAGATAATTATAGAAAAAATAAAATGTAGATCAGATTCTTATCATAATACAAATGAACCTATTATTGAATGGAGAAATCCAGATAGTGAAGATTTTCTTGAAATAAATGCCTTATAAAATTTATGCAGCATAAAACAACTTAAATAAGTGGCCTTTGAACTATACTCTTTGGGCCAAATCAGGCCACAAAGAAATTTGACACATTAATTGTAAATAATAGAAGTATGCCTAATTTTGGTATATATAGAATATTGTGGCCCTACAACATACGACTTGTGAACAATTTGACCCACAAATCGTAAGTTCGGGCACCATTGACTTGATGATGATGATTTTGTTTGCAGAAACTTGAACTTACAACATGCAATATAAACTATATAGAATATTATAATAAAGTAAACTTTGAAAGCTAGTTTTTTAGTAGCTTATTTGTCTGATGATCAGATATTAGAAAATTCAGTATCACGCTGAATGACGATGCATAAAATCTAACTTATATAAGTATTTTCTCGTATATATGACAATTTGTTAATAATTCGTTTGGAAACATAAAAAATGGTCGTTGTTAGGAGATGGCGTTATTGGAGATTCGACTTTACTATTGATATATTTCTAAACAAAATGTATAAAAATTACTCTAAATGTCATTTTAATATAAAAATAAATTTTAGATTTTTGTTTTTCTTCTTGTTTTACATAAATTAACGAAAAGAAATATGTTGTATCTCCTTTTTTCAATAAAGACATCTATTTAAATATACGTATTTGTGCACGCATGATGAATATATATATAGCCTACTTATGCAATTTGCAACATGCGTCCTTATGAGAGTCCTCTGAAATAAAATATGGCTTTCCAATTAAAACATAGTTCCCAATCTATGGTCTATATATCCCAATCTAGCTGTGTGTCAAAGTAAGCGTATGCAACTGTAAAAACATTTATGTATGCCAAAGCTTAGAACTCGAAAAACTATTGCTAAGGAAATAAATTCATATTAACTAGAATAAATTTGAAAAAAAAACTGGCTGAGAAGAAGATAAATTAAACTAAATGTAAAACCAAAATAAAATACTGAAAATAATATAAATTGAAATTAAATCGCAATTTTAACTTCGTTTCCTTTGTCAGAATGACTTTGTTGAATTCATTTTGGAATAAATGGAAGAGACACAACGATAGAATATTATAATAAAGTAAACTTTGAAAGCTAGTTTTTTAGTAGCTTATTTGTCTGATGATCAGATATTAGAAAATTCAGTATCACGCTGAATGACGATGCATAAAATCTAACTTATATAAGTATTTTCTCGTATATATGACAATTTGTTAATAATTCGTTTGGAAACATAAAAAATGGTCGTTGTTAGGAGATGGCGTTATTGGAGATTCGACTTTACTATTGATATATTTCTAAACAAAATGTATAGAAATTACTCTAAATGACATTGTATGTACTATATAGACATTATTTTTGTATTAAATATGTGAATCGATTTATTCTCTTTGAAAAATTAACATAGTTCGTTTTTTTCCTGTGGTTATAAAAAATTAATCAATAAAATGGTCTTATATCTTAAGTATTTTTTCTATCAGTTTTAATTTTTTAATTCTTATTTCAATTGTAGTATCTTAAGATATGAAAACGATGCTTAGAGATAAATTATTAGATTTCTGCTATAGAATATTTATGATTAGGGCGTATCCATGGGGGTTCTTTTAGTGATGTGGCACCCTCTTGATACCTAAACAATCGGTTTTGTTACTTTGAAATAAAAATAAATATAATAACGCATTTCACATGATTTCAATTAAATAAGATTTGGTTACTAAAGTAATTCTAAAGTAATTGAGTAACATTCTTTGAAAAACAACAGGAAGCACGTACAGTACAAATTATTTTTATTTTATTTGTGTAGATTTATATATTATCATGCTTTGAATAAAATAATAAGCAAATTTTAATATCAATTATAATTAGCATAGATTTGGAAATGTTTCTGCAGCATATGTTGGCGTAAAATTGACACATCGTCTGCAGTATAATGATTACAATTAAAGACATTACAACAAATTACAGAGAAATTTTGCCCATTACAGGCATTACGACAAATGTCTGTAATGGGCAAAATTTAGACCGATTCAATTACTCATTACAGACGACCTCGACTAGGCACGAAATACAAGACGAAAAGAGTAAAAAAAATAATTCTACTAACACTGCATTGCACGAAAGAACAAATTACCCATAAAAAGATCATGAGAATGCGTATTACATTTAAATCTGGGTCACTCGTGCTAATATAAGAATTTTTTCTTAATGTAATTGGTGTGAGGCGTGTAGGTTTGTAAATTGAGACGATATATAGCTATGATATTGTGATAAATATTGTACAGTACTTTAAGTTACGTTTTCAAGAAACTTCTATAGATCTACTGGATGATTGCAGTAATAAGGTTTCATTTTGTTGTATTGAGTTTCAGTTTTTTACATAAAATGTATGACATATTGCATTCGATTTGTTATACATTGTCTATGGCAGTTACATGCGTGTATAATGTATTTACTCTTTCAACTCGAAGCTTCTAACGACTGGTCGGACAAATTTGAATTTTTCGGAAGTTATTGGCGTATTATGGATTATAACATTTTATTTTAAATTTTCTTTTTTAGAAACAACTCTAATATTCTAATATGTTGGGAGAGTGAGTGACAGTTGTAGAGAAGGGCAAAACTTAGCTGAATTGTCCATGAAAAATAAGTTGATCTAAGTTATGAATTTTCATACTATAAGTGATTCTATTCTGTGTCCACCCGGCCTATATGGATAGGATGGATTTTTCGAGTCTTTTTCATTATTTTCGAACTGTAATAAAGATTTGAAATACATGGCATTTTATCATTGTAATTTGATCTATCTCGGAAAAATAAATTATTGGATATATTGTAGAATCTGGGAGCTAATAACTCGAGAATAATTCATTGTTACATCTAAAATTAATCTTTTCAGTGGTATCGCCTTCTACATTGCAATTATATAGTTCAATTCTAATAATTTATGAAATGGAACGTTGCTGTACTAAAACAATTTTAACAATTGCATTCTTTAGTTAATTTAAAATTTTTCTATCAATTTAGAAAACATTTTAAATAATAACTGCAGGAAAATTATATTGCAGGAGACTGGGAAAAAATCTCGCGAAATGTCTTACTTTAATTTCATATAATGTTATTTATTACAATAATTTAAAATGCTTTTGAGGATAGTTTTAAACTCTGTCTCTTTCGAATATATTAAATTAAAAATGTGGATTGATAAGAATATTTAAAATAAAATATTTAATCTACATTTGCATTAATTTTTCATGAATTCGATTTATAATCTTCAAAAAGGTTTAGACGAAACTATGAGCTATAACCATAAGTGTGAATGATTTTAAGCCATGACAAATTTTACATAAATTTTGAGAAGTTAATCGTAAAGAAGCAGATTTTTGTTATTGTAAATCATTCAGAAAGTCTAATGAAGAAACGATATCAAAATATACATTAGCAAAAGTTAACCATTGCGGTGCAGTATATTGCATGTATAGTACAATATTTTGGTTTCCTTGATCACTATTTATTAAATACATTTACATCTTAAGTTGATTAACTCAATGATCATTCAGTTAATCATCTTGAGATTGTAATTCACTCCACAATCGATGATTCTCTAATTAATATTATAAAGCACATCAAAATATTTATTGTCAAAAATATTGAACTTAAGCTACAGGTCGAGAAATTATTGCGTACACTATTTATCAATGTACTGTGGTGTACAGTAATTAGTTGTGAATATAAATTAAAGGCAAACGCTAAGAAAATGCAAATGTTAGTTTTGAAAATATACAAGAATTATGGTTAACTTTCTACCATAATACATATCAGGATACTGTTATGTATATATAATAATTCAATAATATTTAATATATTCTGATGTATACGCTATATCAAATATTTATATTTATAATAAACATACATTTCATATAAATGTATCTTAATAATTCCATTAAATAACCATTATAATAACCAGAGTCATTTAAAAATATATTTCATAAAAGAATGAAAATATAACGATAGAACATTTTATTAAAATTATTAAAAATTACGTGTATTTTCATACAGAAAAATCTAATATATAAATTAGAGAAAATCGATAATATGTAATCTAATTTTCAATATATACAATAATCCAAATTAACTTTAGTGAAAAAATGAAAACGTTTTTCATCAAGGAATATAATTCATTACTAAGATATTATTTATAAAACAAAATAATAAATCAATACTATTTAAGTAGACAGAAAATTTGAAAATATTCTATTGTTACTGTCATTAATTACCCTTTTTAAAATAATTATTTATTTGTTTTAAATGTAATTTTTCTAAAATTTATAGTAAAACCTAGACAATTCGATTAATATAGTTTACCAGAAAACTTAAAAATTTCATTGATGTAGATTCTCGTGATTTTTAGAAGTTGGATCAAAATAGGTTTGTCCCTATTGTACAGGTGTTGACTAGTAGGCAAAACGAATCTAAAAAATCCATTGTACATTTTGTCTTTTGTCTAATATTAATTTCAAAATTTTTAGTTCCTTTTTAAAGAACAGAATTAAAAATAATAGAAAAATAGGGTTAAAGTATGTACAGTTTTATGTTAAAATATTCAAAAACCAATATATTTCAATTTTATTAACTGATTCTCGCTTGTTTGTTTGTGTTTCTCTGATTTAGGAGAGTTTTAGATGCTGAAAAATTAAATTCTCTCGAGGAAGAATATTGTAGAATATTATAGTAATTTAATAAGTATATTTTCCAAAAAAAAGGCCTAATTGTTGAACTAAACTAATTTATTTAATTTAAAGTAGCTGAATAAATTTTTATTTTATTTAGAGAAAATAAAATATTTTTATAATTTTCTTTTAAAGATAAATTACATAATTTAACAAATCTCCAATAACTAAACCAAATAACTACAAAATTTTGAATTCTAATTTCTATTTATATTGTATTTTTATGATGATATTTTTAAAGCAGCGGTAATTATATAATTTCGTTATTTACAACAGATTAATAAAATAGAAATTTGCATATTCTTCAATTAAATATAAGTTTATTCTAATGAAAAGAAATTTCATGTAATTTAACTATTGATAATATATTGGGAAAATAATCAAATTTCAAACATTAAAGTATGTTTTTAAATAAATTTCAAGAATCTTTATGGAAGTACTAAAAAAAAAATGCAATGAAAATATAAAATGGAAATATGATTAATGATATTTTAGTAAAGTTTAGAACTTGCTCTATGAGTTTTATAAGACAAAAATAATTTCATTTCTCTTCCTAAAATTATGAGAATATTATTTTTAAAAAGGGAAAAATCTATACTATAGATATATAAATAAAATATCTTTAAGACAATATTTGTGTCGAGATATTTTTGCAATCATAGAAAGTTAATATTCATTGGGCAAATGCAAATTTAAACAAAATATCAGAAAAATTTTACAAAAGACATATAATTTTAAACTAAATTTTGATTTAGTTAAAACTTTTTGAGAACATTGAAATATATTTTAGTAAAATTTCTATTTTAAAATAAACTCAGTTATTCCAGAAAGCTGTATAAAGAGTTATATCTACTATTTACAATGTGTAGTATGTATTATAAGCTATATTATTTTTAATATATAATATAATATATAATAAATATTTAATATATATTATTATTTTTCTATGAACTATATCATTTTTAATATTTCCCATAAAATATCTAGATGAGGTTTTAATATGATTTATCCTTCTGTTTCTATATAGATAGAGGTGTAAAATGGATTTTAAGGAATCAGTTTCTTTGTCATATAATACAATATATAATGTAATATTATTTGTGAAAGTAATTACGAAATAATCAATTAAATTTTATTCTAAAGAAGCATTTCAATAAAACATTTTCATTTTTATTTCAGATTTTAAATCATTGATGTGATTGAGTATAATATATAAAATGTCTACTTGAATTTCAAGTATTTCGAATCTTTTGTCTATTAGGATTAAAAATAAATTTAATGGTAAACAAACTGAATAACTTGAAATAGTATATATATATCCGCCAATATTGAGAAATAATCAGTGGGAAATTCACATTTCTGCCTTTAGATTTCCTAAACACGTTTTCATGATATTAAATTCTTAACTTTGTTAATGACTTTTAATAATTTATTTATTGTAATCATTGGTTTTACAGAAAAATCTCGCATATTTTATTTCTGATTTCTGTAAACTGTAAAACTCGCAAATTTATAAAGTCATTCGTCTTGTCTTTCAACTTTTTTATTATTATTTTTTCCTTCGTGTAACTGATAATGTACTTATAAACGGAATTTGTATCTTAAATTGGAATACGATATAACTAAATATTTATTTCAATGAATTTTTCAATTATATTTAATAATTTCTCTAATTGGCACATCGAGAATATTTTGAAATAGCTTCTAGAAAATACAGACGATTAGTTGTTTGAACACTTTCCAAAAGCTAACGCAGACACTGATAATTTCTCTCAATGAAACATTAATTCTTAGAATCATAGTTATTGGCAATAAATATCGTTACGCATATTCTACGCAATTAAACATTTTGTCACTAACAATTTACTTAATTGTAAGTTTTTATTATTTAATTTTTATTCATGGACTATTCGCAATAGTCCATGAATAAAAATTAAATTTTCGCAATGTTATTTTTTTTTTTATTTTCCGGCTGCTATATATAACAGAGAGAAAGTATGGCAATCAGTCAAAAATGACCCCCAAGATTTTTATATTTTTGGACTTAAGTCATTTTGAAACGTCGAGAAATGAAAAAATCCGATTTTGTTCACTGTTTGAAGCCTAATAACTCTTGTGCTTTCTGTCTAAAATTTCTGAAATTTTGCAGGAAGGTTTGTCTATTAGGTGGATTGATGCTATTAAATTTTAGTGATTATAGGTAGAGGGGTTAGGCATATAAAGGGGGTCGTGTGTATCTCTAGTAAGATCGGACTTAATGACGATTTTACTCGTTATTAGCATTTACAATTTTTTATTTTATAAAACTCATCCCTCAAAATTAAGCTTTTGCCATTTTATAATAACTAAAAATAAAAAAGTTTTTTAAAATAAAGTATAATAACAGATGGTGCCACTAAATGTCGCCGGAAAAGTTAAACAACTCTGCTGGATTTTTTTCATTGATGATTAGACTTGAGATTAGTTGCCGAACTGAATATTGACATTTCTTATTTTTTGTTTATTCGGACTGGATCTATATAGACTATAGATTTGAAATATTTGTTAATAAGTGTAATTATTTTGTTTTTGAATTTTTCTACATTTTTATTTATTTTATTTTCGAAAACATTGCAATTTACAGCAATTCATTACTGTAACTGACGTTCACTTTTGTATTGTTAAATTTTAGTGTCTAGAATTAGTAAGATAAAGTTCATTTGTGGTAGTAATTTTTACAGGCGAAGACGGTTTATTCGTTTAAAAAGTGGATATTCGAAAAATTTATTATGCGTTTATAAAGGTTATTATAAGATAGTTATTAATAATTCTAATTACTTAGTTGTTTTTTTTTTTGCATTACTATTCTCAACTCTCTAAGAATATTGCAAACACACAAACATACATATATAAGCCTACATAATATTTTATACGAAAAATGAATGTATTGCGTGTAAAGCTTTTATAATTATTAATGAATGAAATTAATGGCATGAGACAACACATGCAACACGGTGTTTTTGATGGGTAAAGCAGCACGTGGGCGATCGGCCAAGGAGAGATGCCTCTCTGGAAGACTTTCTATGGGATACTAACCCCTGTTAAGGCTGCATTTATGCAGATACGAGAAATGCAAGAGGAAAGAGAAAAGCAAGAGAGGGAAACCAAGATCACGAACGTTGCGTTCATGCAAAAGAGGGAGGGAATTTACTTTGTTGTAAAATTCATCAGACTTTTCTTCCGATAAATTTTAGAACGAAATAAATTTAAAGAAAAATTTAAAAGAAAAATAAACGAGACTACTCTATTAATATTGTCTTCGTGGCCTTCCTTTTTTTTCTTTTGCAGCTTCTTGGGTCATTTTCTTCACGTTCGACAGATTATTGGCGTGTTCCATCGTCGCCATTTTATTATTATCGTTACGCGGAAGAGAAGCTGTCGAACTATTACGCGTGCGCCAAGTCAGGAGAAGAGAGAAAAATACGGAAGCTTAACAGGCTGAACTTTCGAGGAGAGGGAAACGGTGCTTGCGCGTAACAGGCGAGAACTCCGTTTCTCTTTTCTGCATAAAGTGCATAGAGAGTGCGAATTCTGATTCCAAAAGTTCTCTTTTCCCTGTTTTTTCCTCTTCTTTCGTCTGCATAAATGCAATCTTAGACACTTGAATAAAACCAGAAAAACTCCATGTGGTCAGTTGCGAATCCAAAATCACTGAACACTTGTACTTATCAGTGTTCAATGGTTTTATTCACTCAGCTACTGTGGGGCCAATGATAAGACTATACTGTAGTTTGTATTATTGCCTATAACTTAATGTATACTTTTAAATATTTTAAATTTACAGTGTATATAGATTATAATTACCTAGTATAAATTAAAGAATTTAATTTAAAATCAAAAAGTTTTAAATTACATACACCAGAGAAAATAAAAGCTGGAACATAAGCGTGAGGTGCAATTTCGTTATACATGACTGATAATGATTAGAGAGAGAGTAGCAATTATTGACTTTTGAAGGAATATAAAACATTTTAAAAAATGCTCAACATTAATCGTAAACTAATTCTAGAGCTGAAATTTCTATACTTTATACAAAAACACTGAATTTTGAATTTTTGTTAATTTATGAATATGAATTTTTCTTTTTAGTTTTTTTCAATTTGAATGCATAAATAATCAAAAATCTAATGCTAAATCTTAACACGAATGAAAAATTACAGGAGCAGATTTGACGAATGACTTTGGCAGGGAGATCAACTTCTTTGAGTTATTGAAATGTTGCTGTACTTTTACACTTTTACTGAACATTCAAAAGAGAAGAATTGGGATCTCAAAACTGCTGAAGTGTCTGTCTGTTATTTTCATTCATTATTACATACATTTTCAGTACTCTGTGTTTAAAGTCATTTGAAGGATAGCGTGTCATTTTGATTTTGACAATGAGAAAATTTTAAACAATATATCATATCAATTCTGCTTCGAACGTTGATCAGAAATCATCTGAGAAAAATAAACAATATATATTGAGAAAGCTACCGTAATTCCCATTGCTATGGTTGGGAAAGTCGTTACACATAGCAAAAAGAAAAAAAGCTATGTGTTTGTTGAAGATAACACATCAACAATATCATGAACTTGGCTATCATCGTATTATCTAGTAAATATATGGCTCATCATTATTTTATTACAATACAATTCATATTCTATCAAAAATTGCCGGATATGTCTCCAATTGACAAAGGAAAATAGTTTCGTGATCATTACGAAGTAGAACATAACATGTATAGAACATATATTAGAAAATTATATGTTTAAACTGTTGTAATCTACAGTAGACCCCTCTATAACGCTGTAGATAATTTCGTGTTATATGAATTCCGTGTTGTACGAGTCACTTAGATTTTACAAATATATGTGCCGGACTGTGAACGGCTCACGTATTTGTAAAATCTAAGTGACTAGTACAACTTGAAATTCATATAAAACGGAATTATCTACAGTGTTATAGGGAGATCTACTGTATTTGAAATTTTATTTTTGCAAAATTTGAGATTATAAAAAACAATAAAGTCTACACAACGACTTATAACAGTGTTTCAAAGAATTTTCATTACTTAGCTATGGAGACGGTGATACACATTCAAGATTTAGCACATCGGCTGTATTCTTATTCTTGAAAATATAGTTTAATAAAAATTCAAAGCTGAATTTTTCCGAAAGTAAGACATTTATCAATACTTTAAATGTTTATATATATAAACATTTTAATTAATAAATAAAAAATATTTAAATTTGTTATTTCTTAAAATACGAAATTCACAAATATAAAACTATAATTTGAAAATGTTAACTATGAATGTAGAAAAGGTTTTCTACTTTTATAGTATGTTTTTGGATTAAAAATAATCAAATATCTTTCTTCGCAAAAGAGATACATGCCAGGTGATCGTAATTAAAATATCTCTACTTAATGCTGTTCACAGTCTAAATGCAACAATATCTCCATAAAACATTAGTACCAGAACTCATCATTCTGGCATTTTTGATCTTACAAGCAACAAACATTCTATTTATACAAGGAACTCGTGCTTAGCGATGCAGGCGAAACTGTATAATATGATCTCATTCTGAAGGTGTAAAACATTGTTTTCAAAGGCCGACCGTAATTGATCTTCTGTGATGTTTTTCATGGGCATGTCACTTCCAAATTTGCAACATGTCCTCAATAAACTACAGTTAAATGTCTCAATAACCGAAAATCACACATAGTAAGATTCGGAGAACGAGGCTACCAGGCGATAGGAAACGCGGGACTAATATCTTATTATTGGTAACATGTTACAGAAATTGCTATAGACAACTTGTATGAAAGTGATTGACTCAAGGCATTTTGCTGTTACAGTTTGGATACGACGAAACTCTTGAGCATCTCTTGGTGTCTCTGGGCTGTCACAAATCATGTCTTATGCACAATGGGACTAACTTCTTCAATCCAAGGATAAAAATGGCACCGAATCTATACCGGACTGTAACTTTAGGCAAGTGCAGTGGAATCTGCTGGAAAGGGATTATCCTTGACCCAAATGCGACAGTTGAGGATATACGGATAATTACAGTGGAAATGTTTTTCGTTACTCCACAGGTTTTTCCAGGCTACGATATATTTCCATTCTGTCAAGGGAGGTCAACGCAAAAGTTAATCGGGTTTATCTGTCGGCAACAAGCAACTACTTGTTGTGGCTGATCTTATAAAACGCACCAACTTTTTAGTGCTTTCCACACTGTACTATAGGATACACTTAACTGTCGTGACACGGCTCGTTCACTACTGGAACCGCCAACATTATTCATTACCTGTTCAATAACAGCTGTGGTAAGATCTTCAACGACTTGTGAAGTGATAGGTTTGTGCCCTGGACAGGGTTAAACTCCCAGACATCCAATTTCCTATAATCGAGAGCTCATTCTCCCGAGAGCTAGTGAAAGGTTATCGATGTAAATCCTTACGACGACGGATTTTGCGAAGTGCAGCCACAGCATTGTCATTGTTTTTATAAAACAGCTTTACAAGAAATGCGCATTCCGGCAAGATGATATCCATTTTAGCTTATAAGAATAACAGGCAACAGTTGTGACAATTTTTATATTTAGAACTTGGCTGCAACACCTGTACTTATTCAAAGAAAACTACTTTTTGTTGCTTGTAGCGCCAAAAGTGCATAGAACTGAGTTTCAATACTAATTTATTTTTTACGAAAATGTTTCCTACATGTCCTGAAATAATACCATAACATACCAGATTTGGTTGCATTTGGACTGTTACATATAGCTTTAGACGATATTGCATAAGGGTAGTTTAATTACAATCATACCAGAATGATTGAATATTTATTCATTTTGGTTCTACGTTATTTAGGTCTTTTTTTATATCCATTGTCGATTCAGTTAAGTCTAAAGTGAGGGTGACCGGATAGTAAGGAACGAGCCTGATATATCCGGGACTTAGTGCGATGATTCGCCCGAATTCGGTCCCCAGAGCGATAGATTTACTTCTTAACCCACTCCAACCACCCGGCTCCACCCAATATAGTAATGATGCTAATATATAGTTTTTAAAAATCGGTTATATATTATAAAATAACTTTATATCAGTTATCTAGAATTTAAAATAAATAAATTAGCTTAGTTTGCATTCTTTGTTTTGATTAGAGATGTTTTGCATCATGTAATTTTTTGCTATGTTTTTTTAACGATGTCTTATTAAAGATATTTTGATCATTTAATATGTTTTTTTTTTATTTTTTAATCAATGATATTTTATCTAGCGATGTTATGAGAATGTCGAAGTTCTCGCATTGACGTTCTGTCAGTGATATTTCATACATCAATGTTTTGCCTCGAGAATGTTTAGACAGTTCACTAATGATAACTGGAAAAAGTCACAAAATTAAAAAAAATACTTTTATTTATTCATCTTAAACAAATTGGGTGAAATTGCAATTTTTAACTGTTACAAAATTACTGTTAATAATTACATTAATTATTAACTGTAACTGTATTAAATAATACAGAAATAAGCCGAAAAAGCCTTTCAAATATTGGATTTATAATCTTTTGGGATAGAGATTTCCAACACACTGCTTGTTTAATCATATTTTACTGTTCCCTAGGAGAATTTTGTAAAAATCGCAAATATAAACTATTTAGTTATATTTTTCTTAAATGTATTTTTGTATGATATTGTACTTGATAATAAATAAGAATAAAGTGCAATGATAAAACATTACACCAAGACATAAATTTTAGAGTTACGTTGTCATATATACAAAACATTAAAATATAGTTTTGATAGCAGATATTATCATTGTTGCTATATTTCGGTATTATTGATTATCGGATAAATTAAACTTATGATAAGTTCTGGAGCCTGGAGAAAATAAATTTTATAGCAATGAATGGAAGATTATAATGTAGAAAAACAATTTGAAATACAATAATGCTAACAGATTGATGATATCATTTTCATTATTTCGGAATGTATGATGATATTATAGAGGAACTTGAATCTGTTATGTAAATAAACTAAAATTACATATTTGCACGCTTTATAATTGATTTCATTGCTATTTGATTAATTCATAACATTCCAAAGGTTGAAATTTGAATCTGAGAAATTTGATGGACGGTTTGTTCACTCGTTTAAGAAATCATTTTTCGTGAATAATACGAACATATTTGTATGCGCTAATAGATTTGTTATTGCGTAGCACAAGTACATTAAAGCTATAAGCTGACCACACGTAAACCTATTGTACGGATCTGGCTACAGTGATCGGTGAGTGAGGAATGGAGAACAATATTGTGACTTCTACTATCCAAGATATATAACGAATATTCGAATCAGAATCCTATGGTAGTAGACTGGAATCTTATTGCGCGATCATCTTGCCAACTATCCAGAGAAAATTAAAATTTCAATTCACATGTAAAAGAAAAAATAAATGGCAATAATATAGGCCTATTAATACTATAATAGTATAGTATCTACATTTTGGTTTAATAAATTTAGCTTTTTTAATGAAACAAAAATATTGTTAACCGTTATCAACTTTGATGTGACTGACGCATTGATTGATACAGCTGACAAATTCGATCAATATAAATATATTTTAAAATTATATTTCTGTATCATTGCTGACAAGATATACTCTACCACTGACATAAAATTATGCAAACATATGTAAAAGTTTATTGCTGATCAATAAACTTCTAACTTTGATTTCTGATACTGTGTTGTGAATACGAAGAATATCTTAATTCCAATTAATCTGTACTTGGTCAAATTTTAAAATTATTTCTTTTAAAATAATTATAATAAGAAATATAAAAAGCGATGTCCAAACTAATTTAATTTCTCTTTTACTTTTTAAAGTTACGTACTATTTAATATAGTTCGTCTATTAAATGTAATTTTAAAATTTTATTAGATAATTATCCTTTTTTGCTTTCTAGTCCATTGTTCTAAAGTCCACTCCGTTGGTCCTGAAAATAAGATTTACTTTCCATAGTAAGTTCTGAAAATATTACTTCATATCCAATTTACGTTATATTAAAGTTACATTTCCGATATCTACAATTAATTATGTATTATAATTTAAGTATTATAAAAGCTTTCTAATTCCTATTTTTAAGAAAAAATTTCAAGCGTAGTTATCTATTTTTTGATAAGGTTTACTGTTCTCCAGACAGCTATATATGTTGAACATTTATCGATAGCTATTTTTCCATTTGATGAACAGATAGAATCTTGTATTCTGTCAAAAACGTTTTCAAAATTTCTTTTCATATTTTTTATATTTTTATTCAAAATCAGAAACTGCAAATGGTATTAACATTATTTTAAGCAGTTTTCAATACAATGTACTTAATAATGCCAACCGTTTTGTGAATATTTTATAGGCCTATATATGCGTTTATATTATAAATACACAATTACATATGTAAGTACATCGTATTTCTTATATACATTTCTCCATAACTAAAGATTTAAGAGAAATCTGAAGCTCGTGTATTGTCTCTTAACGAAGACTGCATCAGCCCGAATATTCAATATATAACTTGCAAGTAGATATTTTAATTGTAACTCAAAGCACAGTATTTCATTAAATATAATTGTTTAATTGAACATTTTATTATAATGCTAACATTTTAAGTATTATATGTATAATAATTAAAACATCTTTCTTTAGATTCCAAATTAGGTATAGTCTGTATGAATTGTGATAAATTGTTTGAAACAGATTGAAAATGTCAAGGAAAATAATTTTTGCTTTGTAAAGATTGTTAATTCATTGTAGCAGTGAATTAAGTTTATTCATTTATATTATCTTATATTATCATTTTATTCTAAGAAAATCTTCGTGAAAAATCATGGAGTTGAATCAGTCCAGCATAATTTTTCATGGATAGTTCGAATTGGGTGTTGTATTCCGTCCTTCACTTATGATGGATGACATCACTGTAGATAATGGTTTCTTTGTAACGGCCAAACTGAGCAGGAGCATAAAGCCTATAGTTCAATATTGCCTACGGATAAATGTAACCAATGAAACTTATTCGACTCCCATTCAGTTGATTGTTTCGAGTGATTATATGATTTAACCTAATCAATTAAATAACTGTATTATCTGTTCTGTACGCTTTTATCATATAAATTATTATTTAATTAATTATTCATCTTTACCGTCAATTATTATTCTGTTCTAACTTTGGCTGTTCACATAATTCAAGCATCGTCTTTGGTCATTTGGCTGTTTGTTGCTTTTTTTCTATTTACACAAGTTATAATTATGTATTTGTATGTATTTTAAATAGCCATAGATTTATGCCCTTTACAATATTCACGTATTAATGTAATTTTCTTTCGTTCAATCAAAATTATCGGTTAATATTTATCATTAAAATAAATTGCTTGACATTTTGCAAAACAAATAAAGTAAAAATCTATTACTGTTTTAAGTATTGTATTTGTAATTGTTTAGTTGTCTTCATTATTTTTATAAAACATTTAAATATTTTTGTCAATGGACTTCAATAGGATAATAGAAATTACTTTCATGAATTTGGATCGTTATTGTTCCATTCGGAAACAATATTACTTTCGATCAGTTTTTCAATGGTACAATTCTTGAAAGTTAAATATATAATTAATCAAAGTATTTCGTTTGCAAACATCGGTTGGCATTAACTCATTACTTATAATAAATAATATTTTAAGACGAATAATATAACTTAAATAGTTTTAAAATTATATTTATTATACAGGATTTCCGAGAAAGGTCTTTATTAATATAAAAAACGAAGCTGTCTATTTAAAAGTTGTTTGCGGTAAAAGAAAGAATAACTCAAAATGTTTTTTTATTAGCATACTTCTAATAAACCTCTGAATTCCACGGACTTCTATAAAATACTTCTCTAATTTAATCTACATATTCATTAGATGTCGAAAGTCTACTGTATCTTTCGAGTGCTGAACAGTTTCAGTTTCTTTAAATTTCTTCTTCAAAGTATAAATTGAAGGGACACCTTTTCGTATTTCCTGCGATACATTCTTTGTGCAGTTATAGAGATTTTGTTTCAGCTAACAATAATACACGTTGCGCTTTTTCCTGTATTGTCGTCATTTTTTATTCTTAAAACCGCTAGAACCGTTATAAATATTTGCGCTAATTTTTTAAGTTATTATTTCTTTTATCACAAGCGGCATTTCAATAGACCGCTTCGTTTTTGTATTATAAATTTATATAGGGGAGACCGGGGCAACTTCGGCAATTTCTCTCTTCTTGTAAAGTTGTAATTATTTTAATTATTTTTATTTCCAAACTGATTTTAACCAGTTCTATAGTAAGAAAATATTCCAATAGACAATATGCAAAGCTTTTTTTTCAGTTTACAGCAGTATTTATTACACAAAATTTAAGTAAAGCTTAACATGCCGATCTTGCCCCGGTCTCCCCTAATAATAAAGATTTTTCTCGAACACACAGTATATATTAATTATATAACATATTCTATATCGCTCATGATTTTCCATTAGCTTCGAAATTACTATTAATGATGTTACATTAAGAGATATTGCCTTTTAGATAAATTTTATCAACAACAATCAGATTATTCTAGAATTTTTTTATTTTAATATCAATACTTTTTGTATTATACATTAAGTTACCATTGAAATTTTGGAGAACAATATATTCAGAAAAATATCCAATATTCAGTGCAAAAAGTATATAATCATTATACAGTGGTACCTCAGGATACGAAATTAATCCGTTCCGAAACTGAGATCGTATCATGAAAATGTCGTAAGGTGAATCATCTTTTCCCATACGATTACATGTAAAACCAAATAATTCGTTCCAACGCGAAAAACATACTCAAATTAAAGCCAAGTAATACATTTAAAAAAATAACTGTAGTAAGAAAAACAAATGAAAAATGCGAACTAATGTAACGTCGTATGGTGAGTTTTTGTTCGTATCGTGGAGCAAAAATATGTTCGAATTTCATGTCGTATCCTGAAAATTTCGTATGCTGGGGCGTTCGTAACCTGAGGTACCACTGTATTTTCATTTTTTTTGTTTTGAATCGATCGCGGCCTTCATTATAAATAAATTTTATAACATATTAATAGATTAAAATTACTCAAATATAAATCTGATCAGTACGAATGTGAAAAATGTGAGAGAATTTTTCTCAATATAGCCTAAGCAATAAAGCAACCGAATAATAATAATTGGATACATCTGCTTCTTATAAATTATTAAAACATTTTTCCAATTATTAGCAATATATTTTTGTCTGTATCTTTATTGAAGCTTTGTGTCAATCTGTCGATAAAATTATTTAGTATATTTTGGCTGAATTAAACTTATGGTGTTTATTTTCAAAACTTCTTGAAAACTTCTTAATGTAAACTTAATATTATTATTATTTTTGTATCAACCGATAAAAGAAAGTAAAATTTTCTAATTCAAAATTATATGTCCGAAATAATGTATAAAATTTTTTACCAATAAGTTTCTCTGTTTGCAGATTAATATTTTACTGTATACTGTATTTTTATTAGTTGTGCATAAATCATAATAACGTCTGATGATTAAATAAGGAATTACACAATTATTAAGATTTATATAGATAAAATTTCTTAAAAATTATTTTCTGTATTTCTTCTCCTGATTTATTTTAAACTTTAAACACGAGTTGATCAGAAACTATTAAATTCTATAACGTAATTAGGCTGCAACTTGAAAAAATTGTAGGCATATAAATATCCACTGTTGTCCGTCTGTTCGTTTGCCTGTCTGTCTGTCCTACCGTAATCCCGAGAACAGAGTTTGATAGATGAAAGACGAGACTAGATGTGGAAAGCGTAGGGGCAGGAGGCCTCAAATAAGAACTTCTGATGCAAACTAGAAGTCATGTTATTTCAACTTAAATATTTTCCTCTAAAAGGAGGTAGAAAGATGACCGGCACGACTCCATTGCTAATGGAAAAGTATGACGTACAGGGACAAGACACTACTAATTTGAGGTGGAGAGCATATATTTTAAATTAAAATAAATTAAAAATATGATTAAAAATTGCAATCCGGCATTGTGGCGCTGTCACACTAAATAATTGCTCGTTATTTACAATAATTATTTCTTACTACAGAAACATTTGATAAATTGTCAAAAAATATTTTACTTCGTANCACTGTATTTTCATTTTTTTTGTTTTGAATCGATCGCGGCCTTCATTATAAATAAATTTTATAACATATTAATAGATTAAAATTACTCAAATATAAATCTGATCAGTACGAATGTGAAAAATGTGAGAGAATTTTTCTCAATATAGCCTAAGCAATAAAGCAACCGAATAATAATAATTGGATACATCTGCTTCTTATAAATTATTAAAACATTTTTCCAATTATTAGCAATATATTTTTGTCTGTATCTTTATTGAAGCTTTGTGTCAATCTGTCGATAAAATTATTTAGTATATTTTGGCTGAATTAAACTTATGGTGTTTATTTTCAAAACTTCTTGAAAACTTCTTAATGTAAACTTAATATTATTATTATTTTTGTATCAACCGATAAAAGAAAGTAAAATTTTCTAATTCAAAATTATATGTCCGAAATAATGTATAAAATTTTTTACCAATAAGTTTCTCTGTTTGCAGATTAATATTTTACTGTATACTGTATTTTTATTAGTTGTGCATAAATCATAATAACGTCTGATGATTAAATAAGGAATTACACAATTATTAAGATTTATATAGATAAAATTTCTTAAAAATTATTTTCTGTATTTCTTCTCCTGATTTATTTTAAACTTTAAACACGAGTTGATCAGAAACTATTAAATTCTATAACGTAATTAGGCTGCAACTTGAAAAAATTGTAGGCATATAAATATCCACTGTTGTCCGTCTGTTCGTTTGCCTGTCTGTCTGTCCTACCGTAATCCCGAGAACAGAGTTTGATAGATGAAAGACGAGACTAGATGTGGAAAGCGTAGGGGCAGGAGGCCTCAAATAAGAACTTCTGATGCAAACTAGAAGTCATGTTATTTCAACTTAAATATTTTCCTCTAAAAGGAGGTAGAAAGATGACCGGCACGACTCCATTGCTAATGGAAAAGTATGACGTACAGGGACAAGACACTACTAATTTGAGGTGGAGAGCATATATTTTAAATTAAAATAAATTAAAAATATGATTAAAAATTGCAATCCGGCATTGTGGCGCTGTCACACTAAATAATTGCTCGTTATTTACAATAATTATTTCACATCTACTGTTTCTATATATAATTTTTTAAAAATAAAAATATAACTATATTTTGTATTATAATTCTATTTATAATTTTGCATATTGAAAAATATATTTTTATTTATATTTTATATTGAATTATTTCATAGAGATTCTGAAAGTGCTTATAATACTATTAGGAATACTTTATTATACGATTAGGCTATTAATAGAAAAAGAATTACCTAATAAATAATTGACATACAAATGTAATGAGAGATAATGTACTAATTATATATTTATCTATAAACTATTGACAATAGATTCATTAAAACATACAAATTAATTTAGTAAATAGGTTAAGAACATTAAATTTAAGAAATGTTTAAATAATTCTGAAGAAGAGTAATATGAAACAAATGTTGTTTCAGAAAAACTTTCCCCTAGATAGAATTTTAATATAAATTATGTTATAATTAAGTGTTAAAATTCAAAATAATTAAAATCCTTTTACAATGTTAAAATACTTATCTATATATTAAAACGATAAATTTTGTGTCGTTTATTTAAATAAATTTCTTTAATCACTTAGGACACGTAAATTCTTCCGTTTGAATGCTATTAAATGCTTATTGAACTTTCTGGTTCATAGATCTTGAACTCTTGCTCTTTAAATGGTTTTATAATTATTTTATTTGCATGAAGTCATGCTTAAAGAAGAGAAGACTAAACGGTGTTCTATCAGTTGGTGTCAGAAATAATCCTAATTTCCAGTTCATTAGCAATATTTTCACTTTGTCATACTTTAGCTTAATTACCTTTATTTAGCCTGCGTAACTGTTTATTTAGCCTGGCAATCGGTATATTGGAAATTTTGAGATTTTAAAGATGTTTTAGTGAAATGCTTTTGGCAATTTTAATGAGTGTTTTGGCTTGTATCTGTTTCCATTTAAAATGATTCATTTTAACATGTGATAATATTTTTTAAATGGAATTATTGTCATTTAAAAAATTAAAATAAAGTTTCTTTCATGGATACTTAATTTTAAATTNAACATTTTTCCAATTATTAGCAATATATTTTTGTCTGTATCTTTATTGAAGCTTTGTGTCAATCTGTCGATAAAATTATTTAGTATATTTTGGCTGAATTAAACTTATGGTGTTTATTTTCAAAACTTCTTGAAAACTTCTTAATGTAAACTTAATATTATTATTATTTTTGTATCAACCGATAAAAGAAAGTAAAATTTTCTAATTCAAAATTATATGTCCGAAATAATGTATAAAATTTTTTACCAATAAGTTTCTCTGTTTGCAGATTAATATTTTACTGTATACTGTATTTTTATTAGTTGTGCATAAATCATAATAACGTCTGATGATTAAATAAGGAATTACACAATTATTAAGATTTATATAGATAAAATTTCTTAAAAATTATTTTCTGTATTTCTTCTCCTGATTTATTTTAAACTTTAAACACGAGTTGATCAGAAACTATTAAATTCTATAACGTAATTAGGCTGCAACTTGAAAAAATTGTAGGCATATAAATATCCACTGTTGTCCGTCTGTTCGTTTGCCTGTCTGTCTGTCCTACCGTAATCCCGAGAACAGAGTTTGATAGATGAAAGACGAGACTAGATGTGGAAAGCGTAGGGGCAGGAGGCCTCAAATAAGAACTTCTGATGCAAACTAGAAGTCATGTTATTTCAACTTAAATATTTTCCTCTAAAAGGAGGTAGAAAGATGACCGGCACGACTCCATTGCTAATGGAAAAGTATGACGTACAGGGACAAGACACTACTAATTTGAGGTGGAGAGCATATATTTTAAATTAAAATAAATTAAAAATATGATTAAAAATTGCAATCCGGCATTGTGGCGCTGTCACACTAAATAATTGCTCGTTATTTACAATAATTATTTCACATCTACTGTTTCTATATATAATTTTTTAAAAATAAAAATATAACTATATTTTGTATTATAATTCTATTTATAATTTTGCATATTGAAAAATATATTTTTATTTATATTTTATATTGAATTATTTCATAGAGATTCTGAAAGTGCTTATAATACTATTAGGAATACTTTATTATACGATTAGGCTATTAATAGAAAAAGAATTACCTAATAAATAATTGACATACAAATGTAATGAGAGATAATGTACTAATTATATATTTATCTATAAACTATTGACAATAGATTCATTAAAACATACAAATTAATTTAGTAAATAGGTTAAGAACATTAAATTTAAGAAATGTTTAAATAATTTTAAAGCCATCATTTAAAATTGTTGCAAATCCATTATATTATATTGCAGATTGTTAAATTAAATAACGGTTTGACAAAGAATTTTAAATATAAAATTTTAATTTTTACATAAAGATTAACTAATTTGACTGTCAAAATATTAGTTGTATTCAATTTACAATGTTTGTATAAATTCTTAATTGTCTTATAATTAACTCGTAAAATAAAAACAAATAGCGTGTATTTGTTTAGTATGACAATAAAATAAATACAAAATAAGTGAAGAATTCACTTAACCAAATTACTTCATTTTCTTAATGAAAATAGTTTCAAAGTAGTAGTAAAGTTGAGGAAAAACTTTGCAGAAAATAATTAACCCCTTATAGAGAAGCAACGATATTGAATATTTGAACAATCATTAATTTAAAAACAATAATTAGTATACAATTGTATAAACTTTACTAATCTCGATGAAATTAAATATGAAAATACATTAGAATTGTTTGAGGGTAGTGTTATAAACCCGATAAAATTGCCAAATTAGAATTTATGAATTTATTAATTTAATTATAAAATGTTTGTTTATTCGCTTCTAACCAAACTGAATAAATATGTATTATAGTATATTTAAATACAAAAAACACATGTATTACATCAATCAATATTTTTTAGTTTTAACTTAAAGCAATATTCTAATTAATTTCTCTTCATATCAAAACTTATTATATATTTTTTCGCTAAAGATTTTTCAGAAAAAAATTGATAAAATTCATTTTATTTGGTTTGGCCAAAGTATTTCATAAATAACATAAGAAATATTCACGTGGAAATGAATTAAAATGAAAATCTCTTATTTGGAATGACTTATTCATAACATTTATCCTTGTTTTAGCTTAGAAGGGAAATGTCGTCCGCCACAAAAATATTTTGTCAATTAGGTACATTTATTTCTAGATTTTAATTCGACATCATGAATATGAAATTATTTTTCGATTTGTAGCCGGAATCAAAAAATATTTAAAATAAATATTTTTTTGAAAGTAGTTATTCAAATTCGTAAGTGCTTTTTCTGTGAAAAGTAATAGTTACATAATATTAGAGGATAGAACTTTCATAGAAACAAAGATCACAATAGAAATTTATACTTTGTTGTAATTTTATGTAATTAAATTTTTATTTGTTTTTATTATAGGCCTATAAGAACTTTGCAACGGAATAAATCCAAAAATAAAATAAATACTTGCCTCTCCTTTTTTTAGTTTTCTTCCCATTAATTTGGAGATTCTAGCCTGAACTCAAAGAGAATTTTTCCTTCTTTAAATTTTATTTTTTTATTCCAACTTTCTTTCATTTTATAATGGATTTGTAATACTATTTGAACTTTAATAATCTTGTAATGAACTATTTCATCATCATTATTATAACCTATTCATTATCAAAACAATGAAATATTTTTATCATCAGTCCCTAACTATGATAGGGGACTGATGATGAAAATATTACATTGTTTGATTAATATATTAATCATAACTGCTCGCCATAAATAAAGTGGGAAAATCTGAATGAGAATATTTTAAAAATTACGTAAAAATATATTAAAAACAAAAATAAGATAATGAATCTAAACAAACAGAACACTGGAGTATACAAAGACTAATCCCATTTCAAACTTCTGAACTGTTAGCTCATTACGATTTCACAACAATTCCTTTCTCTAAAGAAGTATTAGAAAGAATTAGTGATTTTAACTACGACATTAAATTATATTTGACTAACATAATAATACTGTACCATTAATAGTAATAATTATAACACTTATTACACTACTAATAACAATACAATAGAGGTGATGACAATAGATTCGTGTTTAAACAAGAATTCTAATAGTAAATGTTTTCCATATTTCACTATTTAAGAAAACGTCTTTATTCATATGTTCTAGTGTTATGTAAATATTCCAATGTTTGTAAGTTTATATCATAATTTTTTCCCATCTCAACTGTATAAAATTTTATTCTCGGAGATAATCTCACACAAGTAATTTCAACCCATTACTGAAACTTGTCTTTCTGTTTCGACAATCTAACTGTTTAGCTTTATTTTGAATTCAAATATAAATGAAAGCATTTACTGAGAAAATATTATTTCGCTGATTTTAATAATAACATTTTGATTTCTAAGAAATCAAAATGCTGTTATTCTAATGCGAGTTGACGAATTAACATGATACTTTAATATAAATTGAAATTATACAGTTAGAAACACGAATTTTCTTTACAAAATACATATATTCTCTTTATATTAATAAAAAGATCGTTTGAAAAGTTGGATGAGGTAGCTGGTTAACGATATGAATTTAGCCGCAAATATTATAGTAAAATCCATAAAATATTCAACAACTTTAAATATCATTTGAAATTAGATTACTAAACTGTCTTAAAAATATCTTTTATAATAAAAAATCTTTAATAAAACAAATGTAATCAAAAATAGAGCCACTGCCAAGATTTTTTCCAAAAAACACTTCTAGTTCAAATCGGTTGTTCTCTTCTAAAAAGGACAATATCTTGGCTAAATATTAACATCAAATCCAGTGAGAGCCATTTATTTAATTTTTCTTTCTTCGAATGCCTCATCAAGAGATAAAATTTTTATATAAATTTGAAACACGATGTAGTCTTTTCTTCTATTTCTTAAAAACTAAAATAAAATAAACAATAACGATTGAAATTTTAATTTTAAAAAGTTGAAAATAATTAATTAGGAAATATTTATGTTTTTTTAGCAAATAAATATACCAAATTTAATTTAGAAAAGAGAAAATTCTACTTTATGTACTATTTTCTTATTTTAAATTTATTTCGTGTGTTCGAACTTTAATTGACTTTTACTAAAATGTTTAAATAATTTTAAAGCCATCATTTAAAATTGTTGCAAATCCATTATATTATATTGCAGATTGTTAAATTAAATAACGGTTTGACAAAGAATTTTAAATATAAAATTTTAATTTTTACATAAAGATTAACTAATTTGACTGTCAAAATATTAGTTGTATTCAATTTACAATGTTTGTATAAATTCTTAATTGTCTTATAATTAACTCGTAAAATAAAAACAAATAGCGTGTATTTGTTTAGTATGACAATAAAATAAATACAAAATAAGTGAAGAATTCACTTAACCAAATTACTTCATTTTCTTAATGAAAATAGTTTCAAAGTAGTAGTAAAGTTGAGGAAAAACTTTGCAGAAAATAATTAACCCCTTATAGAGAAGCAACGATATTGAATATTTGAACAATCATTAATTTAAAAACAATAATTAGTATACAATTGTATAAACTTTACTAATCTCGATGAAATTAAATATGAAAATACATTAGAATTGTTTGAGGGTAGTGTTATAAACCCGATAAAATTGCCAAATTAGAATTTATGAATTTATTAATTTAATTATAAAATGTTTGTTTATTCGCTTCTAACCAAACTGAATAAATATGTATTATAGTATATTTAAATACAAAAAACACATGTATTACATCAATCAATATTTTTTAGTTTTAACTTAAAGCAATATTCTAATTAATTTCTCTTCATATCAAAACTTATTATATATTTTTTCGCTAAAGATTTTTCAGAAAAAAATTGATAAAATTCATTTTATTTGGTTTGGCCAAAGTATTTCATAAATAACATAAGAAATATTCACGTGGAAATGAATTAAAATGAAAATCTCTTATTTGGAATGACTTATTCATAACATTTATCCTTGTTTTAGCTTAGAAGGGAAATGTCGTCCGCCACAAAAATATTTTGTCAATTAGGTACATTTATTTCTAGATTTTAATTCGACATCATGAATATGAAATTATTTTTCGATTTGTAGCCGGAATCAAAAAATATTTAAAATAAATATTTTTTTGAAAGTAGTTATTCAAATTCGTAAGTGCTTTTTCTGTGAAAAGTAATAGTTACATAATATTAGAGGATAGAACTTTCATAGAAACAAAGATCACAATAGAAATTTATACTTTGTTGTAATTTTATGTAATTAAATTTTTATTTGTTTTTATTATAGGCCTATAAGAACTTTGCAACGGAATAAATCCAAAAATAAAATAAATACTTGCCTCTCCTTTTTTTAGTTTTCTTCCCATTAATTTGGAGATTCTAGCCTGAACTCAAAGAGAATTTTTCCTTCTTTAAATTTTATTTTTTTATTCCAACTTTCTTTCATTTTATAATGGATTTGTAATACTATTTGAACTTTAATAATCTTGTAATGAACTATTTCATCATCATTATTATAACCTATTCATTATCAAAACAATGAAATATTTTTATCATCAGTCCCTAACTATGATAGGGGACTGATGATGAAAATATTACATTGTTTGATTAATATATTAATCATAACTGCTCGCCATAAATAAAGTGGGAAAATCTGAATGAGAATATTTTAAAAATTACGTAAAAATATATTAAAAACAAAAATAAGATAATGAATCTAAACAAACAGAACACTGGAGTATACAAAGACTAATCCCATTTCAAACTTCTGAACTGTTAGCTCATTACGATTTCACAACAATTCCTTTCTCTAAAGAAGTATTAGAAAGAATTAGTGATTTTAACTACGACATTAAATTATATTTGACTAACATAATAATACTGTACCATTAATAGTAATAATTATAACACTTATTACACTACTAATAACAATACAATAGAGGTGATGACAATAGATTCGTGTTTAAACAAGAATTTTCGAGACATATCTATCATCTTTTTTGTAACATTAGTATTTCTCTTACGAATTTTTTTATCAATGCTAGTTGTAAAGTCAATTATAAAAATATTATTATTTTTGATATAAAATCAAAATTAAGAATTTTTTTATTAGCCAATTACAAGCATACTGAGTATAACATGGAGGTTAAAATTTCGTCCATTACAGGACAGTCCGATCCGCAATGATAACGTTGGTATATGTGAGGGATACAGAACGGCATCTCAATCCATACTACTCGTGATTAATTATAATAGTCTAGATTGGATTCGAACCTGTGTCTATACAACAGTAAGCTGCTAGCTTATCGCACGGATGTTTGGCTGACAAATCATTCTTACGAGTATAGATTAAAAAATAACAATTTCTTTTTATATACATAATTTTTATTTTGTCATTTTTTAAAAAAATTATTTGGTTTCGTTTATTCGTATACGGCAACGCGACACATGGGCGATCTGCTGAGGGAGGTATTTCCAAAAGGACTTTTATCGAAAATTGGTCCTATTTAGTGTTATTAACGTGACGAAAACCCGGAAAACCCATTTGACTAGTCTGTTGGTCAGGCGTAAATCCACGTAAATCCAGTATTCAGTGGTTTTATCCACTCGGCCACTGGTGGATATTAATTTGGATTAGATTGAATTTTTATGCAAGCATCCTGAGTATTTATGAATGACGTCGATTTTGGTCCTACGTAATCGGATAGACATAGGTGAGAGATGGAACACATCTCACTTGTCAGTCAAACTCTATGTAAAATTATAGAAGTCCGGATAGGATTTGAATACGAATTCCTCATGGCTGTAGGTTAAATATTTTACGTCTAACTATTCAGTCAACTTTTTTGTTTCATTCACTGAATAGTATTTTATTATTTTGCAAGCCATTTACAAAATTGTATATACAGTGAAAAAAAA